>NC_056733.1:102746379-102983879 GCF_019279795.1 Protopterus annectens | reverse complement strand
TGGTGGCTGTTTGCTTTTTAACTGTCCAAGCCTCACAGTAGCTTAACATCACAAACTGGATGCACGCTATCAAAGTGAGTGATTCCACATTAACTAGCAGACCTGTCACTAGCTGGGTGCCACAAGAGTCAGTGCTGGGCACCCTACTGTTTGGTATATACTTCTCAGAAGTTCAGGCCAAAGCTAAGGGATTTTGGCTGACCAAGTTTGAAGATGACTGCAAATTAGGTGCAATTATTGAATCCCCAAATGATATCAGTATACTTCAGGAGGGTCTTACTCTGACCAATGACTGGTGTCTTAGTCATGGTCTCAAACTGAATGCAAAGAAATGCATCATCATTCCCTTCAGCAAAAACAATGTTCTTTCACACTGTCAGATCAACAATACCTTACATAACTATGAAGTGTTAAGGGATTTGGGATCACCAGTTGACTGCGACCATAACTTTGACCACCATGTTTCTACTGCAGTAAGGAAGGACTTTTACATAGTACACTTGATTAGTAAAGGCATCACCTCCAGAGCAAAGGCGGTTATAACCCCTCTATACTTATCACTAATCAGGCCCACTATTGAGTATAACACCCTGTTTGGCATGTACTGTAGAAAGCACCTGCAGCAATTGGCGAGACCTCAGAGGTTTCTAACAAAAAAGATCAAGGGACTCCAGCACATGCCTTACATAGACTGACTAAAGTCCCTGTCACTATACTCTGTATTGTATAGACTTCTTAGGAGAGACTTATGCCTGGTTTACAGAGCAATCTCGGATCCAAACCTAATGAACTTGCTGCACATCCATAAATCAAATAGTACTAGAACTATCCATTCCAGGGACCTAAATAAGGCCTGCAATGTAAATAAGACATGCTGGAGGAACAGATTTATCTCCCAGTGACTGCTGTGTTTTTGGAATAGACTACCATTTCATGTGAAACAGAGCAATTTTATGACACTGCGTGATGATAGGAGGTACTGCCAGCCATGACAGGAGAAATAGAGCAGTGAATTTGTAACATATGCTAGCACAACTAGTTGGAATTTTGTAAATAATTATGTGTCATTTGTGTATCCAACTGATTTGTACAGATGCTTGTGCTAAAAATGTATTTGCGAGGTTTGCTGTGTTAAAATGTATCAACAGTGTGCCTTGCTGAAAGGAAAAGAAATGTACATGTATTATTGTAACTGAATTACATGTATACATTGTAACAGCATATACTGGAAGTGAAGAGGTTAATCTTAATCCACCCAACTTTGCAAAATATTCTGAAAATTAACTTACTTTATGTGTTAAGCCATAAAGCTGCTATCTCACAGCTTTGAATGGAGCCAGAGATGCAATGTTTATGCTACAGAATAGTTGGTAGCTCCTGTACGAAGAGTGAAATTGTTTTATGGTTTTATGACTTCTAGGAGATCTGAGCAAAACTCTGTCTATGTGTATGGTAACACATAGGTGCTAAAATCTTGTCAGCTTTTAGTGTTGGTGATAGCATGGGAACCAGAAGTCAGATGACCAGATGTGTGTGATGTCATTCTGTAAGCCAAAAATAATATTTAGATATTACTTAGAGTTTGCTCTCAGCATTCTGTATTCTGTCTTGGATCTGACAATAAGGACCAATCACTCACGTCATCTTGCCTTGCAGTAGGAGGTAACTTAACTAGGAAACAGTAATTCATTTAGATTAGTCAGGAAAATATAGTGAGATTAGAAGTACTGTTTTCTATAACTGCGTGAAACTTTCCATTGGTGTTATTTTTAATATTCTCTGTGGCTGAAACTTTTGTGTTTACTGTAAATAGATATTTAGTATTTTCTTGTTCTTTTATTATTCATTATTAAATATATTAAAACTTTTCATTGTGACTGGTCATTTTTAGAAAATATAAGTTTTGAGAGTAATTGCATATATTTATTTGGTGATAACTCTGGCCACTCATGAAAGCCTGACTGTTTGGTCAACCTTACCATTTGTGTTAATGTTAACTTCACTCAGTATAACTGGGTACTCTTTTAAGAGCCTAATAGTAACTGACTGGTGGCAGTGAAACTACCTTATAGTCTGGGACAAATTGATAGAGTGGGCAATCTGTGCCAGCCTTTCCCAGGCATGTATGTGTGTGTGAAAATTAAATCTGAAACAGTGTGTGTGTGTGTGTGTGTGTGTGTGTGTGTGTGTGTGTGTGTGTGTGTGTGTGTGTGTGTGTGTGTGTGTGTGTGTGTGTGCTCGCGTGTGTGTGTGTGTGTGTGTGTGTGTGTGTCAGTTACTTGGGGCAAGGGCACAAAGCACTGGTTTCACAGTACCAGTGGGGAGCCTTATTGGGAAGCTGGAAGAAGACAGAAACAACTAGTCCCTGGGCTGAGTGCATGCCTTGTATGCTCTTAAGGGAAACTGTGCTTGATGCAGAGGTCTGCATCTGGAAATACTGAGTTTATCCATTTGTATTCCAAGTGAACATCCCTCTATAGTGTCAGTGGTGAAGATTCAGGCTCCTTGATTACTGGCCCAGTGTGGGGATGTCACACACTGTTCAAAAGGAACCTGGACAAGTGGATGGGGCACCATAAATTCTTACCGGGGATAGCACCCACAAGCCTCCTGGACATGGGCAGTCAGTGCTAAATACAGTCCTTGGTATTAACGAGCATATCTATGGTATTAAATTGAAACTGCTAGACTTGAAATGACCTCTGGGTCATTAGCCTAGTAAACTCCTATGATCCTTTGATCCTGTGATTCAGTAATTACATATTGCTCTAACTGGGTATTATTGTTAAAAAATTAGTGGCCAGCTCAGGTCTACCTAATATGTTACTTATTGCTTAATAATGAAATGTGACCTAAAAAGCCACTATATGTATGTGTGTGCGTGTGTGTATATATAACTATTTCTTAATTCAGAAGTTAGAATAGATAATCATTTTGTTTAACTGTGTTTGTTATTGCAACAGCAATTTAACTGAAATATTCTTTTACAAATTGATTACACATTTTGCATTACATGTTTCATTAATAAATGTTTTTTATGGTTAAAAATTACTATTTTAACTTTCAGAGGATGTACTTGGTCTCGCTGATATTTACTTTACCTAAGACTGCAATTTCTTTCTTAATGACATGTTCATAGTTCATTTTATGTTGCTGTCTTACATATACTGTTAAGGTCAGTACAGGAAGTTTTTCTGATGACTTTCCAGTGACAGAAAAGGTCTCTTTTCTGGTAAAATACATACAATTGTTACTTTTGATGTATGTTGTTGACATGGACTGCATTTCCCACCATCAAAAAGGAACCATATATCTACCAGAAGTAGAAACAGAGTTCATAGGTTCATAGATTCATAGGTTGGTAATAGGCTATCAACCCTAAGGCCTATACAAGCCTAGCCATATCAATTCCCTGGCTATTTCTTCCCAGAATGACTGATGTGATCCCTGGGGTGAATTTCCTATCTCCTATGCAATTGTCAAGGTTCCTTTTGAAGAGGGTCAAAGAGGCGCTCAGCTTGACATGTATGGGCAGTCTATTCCAGAGTATGGGGAGTCTCTAGGTCAGGAACCTATCCCTCCAGCATGTTTAGTTCATTGTGATGACCAGATTTAGATCCCTGGAGTGTGTAACTCTGAGGGATTGGGATTTCTTTAAGTGTAGCATGTCCAACAGCATTGGGTTTGACATTGCCTTGTATGTTAAGCAGAGATCACCTCTGAGTAGAGGATATGTGACAGAGTATAGCTGCAGTTTTTTTAGATGGTCATCATAGGGCATCTGCTTTAAGCCTGTGATTCTTTTAGTGAGGTATTTTTGTGGCCTTTCCAGTTGTTGGAGATGTCTTGTGAGGTACATACCAAGTATAATGCAATTTGGTAGACAATCTGAGGTACATACCAAGTATAATCCAATTTGGTAGACTATCATTTTGGAAAACCTTTAAAATCCTAAGTTTGGTATATGTGAACAAAAAGCAATATTGCAATTACCCTCTTGTAATTCTTAATAATACCTTCACAGAATTATACCAGACCACATATATACATAAATCATCAATGATTACCATTCCACCTATAAGGATTTGAATGCAGATTAACAATAACACTCTGGATCAGGAATGATTAAAGTCATGGATTTAGTGTGCTTTTTGCTTGGGTCTCCTATAACAGAAGCTATAGTATATAAGGATAATTCTGTGAGTTTGTATTTCAAAGTCTATCTTAATATACTGATCTAGAATCTTGAGTTGTTGCTGATACCTAAGAATTAGAAAGTAATTTGTTAACCTAAGAATTAGAAAATAATTTGTTAAATCCTGAAGATTGGAGCACATCACAGCCGCAAGAGTAGCCTGCTCATACCAACCAAGAATAATGCAGTTATTCACAAATAGCTTAACTCAAAATACATATTTGATAAAATAATCGAGGAGTTAGTTAAACAACTCTATAATAGCATGCAAAGGACTGATGCAAAGACAAAAAGAAAAGGAAGTGGCTTTTTCTGTGCACAGTTAATGTAGGTTGATATGCAGATCTAGTAGATCAGACAATGATTAACAAAAGCAGAAATTAATGTGGATCTACTGGAGTCCATTTGATTGATACAGAAAACTAGATCTGACAAAGAAAATTCAATATTTATGTGCATTTCTGAGTTAGAAGAAGGCAATGATTGTTTGGCTTTGAAGTGAGACAAATTAGCAGACTGGATGAGCATTCCAAAAAAGAACTTAAAATAGAAAGGGCACTCAGGGTCTACATAGCCATTCATCTTAAGAGAAAGAATTGTTCAATTAAAATAGTAACAGATGGCTCTGTTTAAACAAAAAAAAATGAATTATATTGTTTGAACTGTTGAGTTGATGTTGGACTTATCTTGAATATGGTTAACTGATATAACACAAATACTGTAAGAGGAAAGAAAGGATTAGCCAGTGTGGATACCCCACCCCATTGGTAGACATGGTCATATTCAAATGAAATGTGTTTTACCTTCACCAATCAAGCCACACCATCATCTTGGCATTTTCAAATTAGCTGTATTTTACCTCCACCAGTGCTTGGCTATTCTGATCCCTTCTCTCACAAAGCCCTTATAACAAGAGCTCACTGCAAGAATGCTCAAACCATACCTCTCAAGTGTACCACATTACGAGGAACATACCTCATTTGGGGTCTTAAAAAGTTAATGTTCCTCGAAGTTCCTCAAAGTTCCACATTGAAAAATTCTGTCACACATTCAGTGTTAGGGATTTTTTTAAGTGAAATCCATTGTAAATAGAAATGAATCATATTGATTCATTAAAAGATCTTCTTTATAAGTAAAACCAGCATATTTTAACCATCCCATGACCTTCTTCAAGTTGTTAGTAAGCCATTAGTATGTGTTCCACATTTTGTCCATTTGTTCCACATTATGAGGGCTAGTGTTCCTCATTTTGGACATGGAAGGTTGAGAGCTATGGCTCAAACATCTATGAAGACTAAATAAAACATTTTTTCTAAAAACTTCATCATTTGCCTTATTCCTGTGGAGATCTACAGTCAGCTGTGGAACAAATTTACCTGTATTCCAAATGTTAAATTCAAGGAACTATGATAATATCACAGAGTTTAATATTAGAGACTTGAAATAACTGCATAGAACTGAGGTGCAGACTGGGTTGTCTTGTGCGATATTAAAATTAATTCTTAAATGTTTTTCTTACAAAGATGGTTATATATTGTTAAATGAACGTGTGGTTGTTTAAAGGAATACCATGGCATGGGGTTATGGCAAAATTCACACTTATTATTTCTGGTAATATAAGATAAGATAAAAGTAGTCAAGTAAAACAATGTCTTTTGGCTTTTCTTGGTTAGAGTTCGACACAGTGGATCACCGGTCTGTAGATTGATTGGCAGTGGAGTTTTTACTGTGTCAAGTTGCCAGCCCAGCACCCAACCTTCACAGAAGGCACACACACACGCGCGCACACACACACACACACACACACACACACACACACACACACACACACACACACGCACTTATCTGTATGTCTTTAAAACTCACTCAAATGCAGGAAAGACATGCAGACTCTACACAGAAGGCACTCCGGCCAAGAATCGAACCAGAGAACCTCTTGCTGTGAGGCAACAACACTAACTGCTGCACCACTGATAAAAGTAGTCAAATTACTTAAAAACCAGGCATATTATTAATAAAATGCATAGTGGAAGCTAAGCCTTGTAAGCTTTCTAATGCAGACGTTATACTGTTGAATTATTTTAAACATTGATATGTTAATAACAAAATCTAAGCAAAAAAAGGTAATAAATTTCCTACAAAAACTAGTCATTCTCTGCTTAAACTAAGATTCATCTCAAAAAGTGAATGGTTTCTTTAAGAAATAATCATCAGCATCCCATTAATGTAGGTAGCTGAGAACAAAACACTTACAGGCTTGCTGTAGGGCAGTTTATACCCTACTTACATGGAGTGCTATGGTGCACATGTTTTAGAAAAAAATGTATTAAACTGTAGCAAACTGCTGACTACAAATGCAGCAAACAGTTGCTACAGTTTAGTCTGCACATGTACCGCTTTAGTGCTCGGGTTTGACTGCAAATACAATTCTGGCTTTTAAAGGATGGTATTGCACTGAAGAATGGTTTGGATGATGGGTGGCTGATTGTGCCTACCCAACACTTTGCACCTGGGGCCTTTGCCCCTCTTGCCCCACCTTAGCTAAGCTTCTGATATTAATTCACTAACTACTCTACCCATACATATTGCAAACAACAGGACTTTTTGCAGAGAACCCTGCATAATACCCTTTCCCATACTGAAGGATATCTTCAATACTCATTTGACCAGAGGTTTAAGCAGTGATCCACTATTCTTTTCATTTGTCCAAACCATGAATATTTTTTTCAGCTACGAAAGTCTCATTCTATCTACTAGACTAATATGCTTCTCATTGTCAAAAGCCTTGTCTACCCATAATTCCATCACATACCATGGTGCCATTCTCAAATACTCCTATCAAGCTCTTTAATTATGCTCAACAAACTTTAGTGTCTTTACTATATCCTGCTCCACCACTTTTTCATTCCAACTTTTGGCTCATTGCTTATAATCTTATACTAAGGTATATTTTCTAATATTTTATAAGATGCTTTCAACATAATCAATAGTTTCTAATTCTCTATCAATCCCTGATTTTCAGGGACGTCCCTGATTTTGACTCAGATTTTAGCTCTGTCCCTCTTAATCCCTCCTAAAACTAGTGACTTTTGGAAGAAAGGTGGTGAATTACACTTAATGAATAAAGACAATAATTAAGAGTTATAGACTTTTTTTACTTCAGAAAATGTGTATTAATTCATATGCTCTGATTCTGTCAATGTTTCAAGTTAATAGCACTAATATTTTAAAAGTGTCCCTGATTGTTCCTGATTTTTTCTTGACTTGTCCCTGATTCTGTTGAAATTTGTCCCCGATTGGTTGAGAGGTCTTACCATCATCCACTTGCTTCCTTTACTATTGCATATCAGTTACATCCACATGCAGCACCCAAAACCTGTCAAATATGCATTCATCTACACACCCCTACTAAGACCTGAGTTGCCTCCTATGTAAACCTAAATAATAACCACAGTACTTTCTATGAATACCTGCTATGTTGTCTACACTCAAAGTTCTTAACAAACTTTGCCTTCCACTCTTTCCACTCTTCATACCAACAAAAGTCTCTTACCATTGAATTTCTCTTCAGACAATGCCAGGCCTCTTCCATAATACTCCCAATTGTTTATTCCATAATACTTTAATGGTCTCTTCTATAATATCTCCATGGCCTTTTTCATAGTACCTTAACTGCTTATTCCATAATACTGTACTGCCCTCTTCCATAATATCTTAATGGCCTCTCCCATAATACTCCAACTGCCTCATCCATAATACCCCAACTGCCTTTTGTATAATATCCCAACTGTCTGTCATTGTTCTCCCAGTCAAAACTAAGACCATTGCTTCATTCCAAACTCTAATCTGAAATCCTTTAAGGCACTTGCTGTTCTTTGTTGACTACTGCTTTGTCAACACTTTAGTCATCACAGCTGTGTGATTACTTCTTTATCTTGCCAATGAGTCAGTGTATCTCACTTTTTCCTGTATATAAAGATGTGTGAAATGCCTTACTAAGACAAAAGAGAGGAAATGAGTTTTTTTATTTTTTATTTTTACTTTTCTTTCACTTTCTACAACATCAGGAGTAGTATATTTAGAAGTTGAGGTGTAAGGTCAGAGTCTCTATAATGGATGCTGTAGGAGACAAATAATGCATTTATTTTATGTGGGATACTTTGCATTGCAAATTGCTGCACTCACAATATTGTATGCACACAATATTTTGTTTGCCATGTTTCTGGAGTACAATTTCAGTTATATACATGTCCCTTTAAGGAAGAAAATTACAAGAGCTGAACATCCTTCCCTTTTACTTGACCAGACAAATCCTCCAGCAAAAAAGCCTCTATGGGTTCTTCTTTCTCCACCTGACCCTAAGTAACACCTAGCAAACAGGCTATTATTTTCCTTCATTTACTTGTGCTACTTCATAAGCCCCAGCCTCCTGCATCTAAGGGTAATGCTGCTCAATGCCAGAAGTCTCAATCTCAAGATGCACGCACTCGAGGCCTTTAGTTTTTCAAACAGATCATGCCTTTATATTGGTTGACTTTTCGAGACAGTCACCAAGGCCATTGATGAGGAAAGGCAGTCCATACAGCCTACCCTGACCTGGCAAAGGCCTTCACACAAATACCCACCCAGGTCGAAAACTCATCAATCAGAATGAAAGTCCTTACATCACAAGTGGGTACATCAAACTGGCTAAGTGAAAACAGAAAGGAGGGGTCACAGAGCTGAGCCATTATGTCAGACTCAAAGCACTGTCACAAGTGGTGTCCCACAGGGTCTGGGTCAGGTCTCCACTCCACTGGGTCTTCTTTCTGAGAAAAACACAGGAGGTTATGGCTGACAAGGGTTATTTGCGACAAAAGACTGCGCACTGCAAAACTACGTCCACTACATCACTACACAGATATCTCATCAGAAGAGCCTCACAGAAGAAACGAACTATAACTGGTAAGCCCAAGGCCTAAAGTTAAATGCCAAAAAAAATAAGTCATACCCTTCGAAAAAAAAAACAACTTACCCCTAGCTATAATATATGGCATCCACTGAGCACAAAAGAAGTCAGTGCAGGATCTGTGACCCAGGCAATGTTGCCTCGTTTGACACTCATGTTTTTTGCTAAAGTAGTAGGAAAAAAGAGGATTTTGCCCACCTGATCATGAAGGATCACCTGATCATCTCAGGTCGCCATATCATTCCTACAACTCACCTATTGAATTACTAGTGATTGGTACCTGCATGCCCTGGAACAATGCCCTGACCCGACACCTGCAGCAGCTGGAAAGGCCCAAAAAAAAAGGGCAAAGGGAAAAGAGTCTCAAAATAAAAATTCTGCAGCCAACTGAGAACTCCAAACTGATTCCAGCTTTCTCTAGTCAGCCTCCTCTGGTTGAGTTATGCTTCTCAGAAAGCCATGATCCAAACTGACCACAAGGCAATATGTTACTCACCTCAGAAAGATTAGAAAAATCCAAGAGGGGAAAGGACAAGAACCTTGACACTTAATAGGACACTATGATATGATGACGAGACCGTGAGGAGGAAGACTCCCTACACCCTAAGTGCCAGAGAACAAACAATGTGATGCAGAATGACTGAGGCACCACTGGCAAGAGATCCTTGACCTGTGGATGGAGGCACAGCATGGGACCCAGGATTAGATATACAAACTAAGTGACAGAGTGCTTAACAAAATAATAGGCATAGTTTTTATTCAAACTAAAAGGGGGATAGCCAAAAGAACATTGGGCGGGGCTTATAAATGCCCCTATAAGATTATACTGTTCCCTGCATTACAGTGTTGTCTTCTCAATGAGGCTCTCCCTTCAACATAGCCTAACTCCTTCACCTTTTAATTAATTTTCCCCTAAAGTTCCTTTTCTTTCTTCATCTCCTTTCTTTACCTGATAGTGTCTCTTCACTACCTTACATGACATCAGAACCACAATTGTTTTGTTGTGTTCAGTTTCTTCTTCTTTACTCCCCACTAACATCTTTCTAACATTCTTCAGTGATCATTTTTTACCTTGTCCTCTTCAGAGATTTTTTTCTCATGGGCAAAGTGCAAGTTTGTTGATTCATACTAATTACCATTGCAAAAAACATCCTGTCTTCCACCCTTATCATCTATGCCAGGTGTGCTTTCCTTATCCAAATATTTTACACATAGGCACCGGAAGCTGTTAAAGACTTGGGGGGGGGGGGCTGAGGGTGACAGGGGCACTTAGTGAACTAAAAAGGGTAATTTTTTTATAACTATTTGCTACCACGACATAGGTTCACTTGGAGGACATTTTAAGCTTAGCCAATTCCCTTTTGGTGCTTGAATTAACATTTTCTGAGTGGTCTTAGCTATCCCCTTGGCTGATAATTGTATATTAGCCCTAGTGAGAACAACTGTGATCATACCATAGATAATTTGAGGGGGCCATGTAAGGGATGCAGCATTTAGGAACTGCCTCTATCCATTAGTGGCATGAGGGGAAATCCTGGAGTACATTTTCTATTACCCATCCTTAGATCCAAGTTGCATTTGACTATGGATGGATGAGATTTGCTTTATTTTTATGGATAGTCTGTTCCGGAGCAGTGGTAGCCTCTGTGATATATATCCATCTCTCCACAACATTCAGTTTAGATACCTGGACTGAGTATTTCTGATGCAATTTGACTGGCTGATGCTCAGTAGGTCCACCTGTATTATGTCGGAGGATGCTTTGTATGCCAGACATGCTACTTCTAAGCACTCTGTAGGATACTGAGTATAGTAATAAATCTTTGAGGTGGTCCATGCAAGACCTATTGTTTAGGACTTGCATCCTTTTAGTAAGGTATCTCTAAAGGTATTCCAGTTGTTGCATGGGGCTGGGCAGATACATGCCAAAGTGGGCATTATACAAAATGATTGACATAATGACAGCTTTGTAAAGGGGGACAACATCATCTCTAGATCTAGTCACAATCAATTTGTTTATAAGCTGTGCAATATAGAAAGGCTTTCTTATGACTCTGGGCACATGTTGGTCAAAAGTTAGGTCACTGTACACACAAGTTCCCAAATGCCAAACAATTGGATCAGTTCTCAGAGGGCATTGTCATGATTTTGACACGCGTTATTATTTAAGACAAACCTTCCTGCATGATGGTTAAGTCATTTGGGAATTCAATAACTTCTCCTAGCTTGCAGTCATCTCAAACTTAGCTGGCCAAAGCTCTTTGGAATTTCCTTTTACTTTTGAGATGTATATGCCAAACAGAAAAAGTCTCAGCACAGAACCTTGGGGGACTCCATTGGTGACTAGTTTCTTCCCCTGTTTTGATCTCCTGCATCCTGTGAGCCAAGTTGGCAATGCAGCTGGTGATGTAAGTGTTTGCTCCTACATTATTCATCTTTTGTACTACACCTGAGTAGGGGATTGTGTCAAAAGGCTTGGTCAGGTCAAGGTAATGTGGTGTGAACTGTTTTACCTTCATCCATTGCTTTGGTAACAAGAGTAAAGCTTAAAATTTGCCCATAATTTTGAGCCTTTCACGCTTTCCTCTGGGCTGTTTTGAAACACATTTTTAGGGCCATGCATACATGTATGCATTCCTTGATTCACCTTCCTGATTGTATTAAATTATATTCCTTGTATAATACAGCACACTTGTTAGACTTAAGTTAGAGCTCATTTTAAATGTATTGTTTAAACATTTTTCCAGTAGGCAATGAAACAAAAATGCATTAACCAATAATGACAAAACTGCCCTATTCAGAACATTTCCATCATAAAGGTCTACTTCCACACACAACTGCATTTTAAATTTATTGTTTGAACATTTTCCAGTAGGCAATGAAGCAAAATGCATGCACCAATAATGACAAACTGCCCTATTCAGAATGTTTCCGTGATAAGTCTACTTCTACACACAACTGCATTTTAAATTTATTGTTTGAACATTTTTCCAGTAGACAATGAAGCCAAATGCATGCACCAATAATGACAAAACTGCCCTATTCAGAACATTTCCATAGTCTACTTCTGCACACAATATATAAATACAGAATCACAGTAGAGTGTAAGCCATAGGCATGTTGCACAGCTTCTTGAACTTATTTTCAATTGGGGAGGGGGGGCAAAAGGCCAAAAACCAGTGGCACATTTTAAATATTGCGTGTATAATTTTGGAAAGTTGCTTGCATAAAATGTGTTACCACCATGCATTTAACTGCCAAGTCTTGAATCCAGAACCCTGTGCACTACAGTCAGCGCAACATACCACTAAGCTAAACCAGCAGTTTCTTGACAAACAGGAAGACAAACTTAAATGGCTATAATATCATTTAGTGAATTCAGTTCTCACTTCTCACCTTAGCTCTCAACCTCTTAGCACAAACATACAGAACAAAGCCAATAATGGGGGAATACAGCCCCAAAATAGGTGCACATTTCAAATACTGATTTTATAACCTTAGAAAATTGCAAGAATAAAAGGTTCTCCTGCAAACCAGAGGAACAGAACAAAAATGTGAGGCATCAGTTCGCAACTGATGGTGGCTAGGGACTTTAGGCTCTTTTTTCCTGTATCCAAGGTACAGGGTTTGTGCCTGAGTACCTGTAGCCACCAGATGTATTCTGTTGGGCACACACACACACATGCACTTAGCTTACTCACTCTGATCCGGCAGTATTCAGCTTCTGAAAGTACATCCTGCCTGCTCCACTCTGCAATCACAGTCCAGACGCAGCTCCACTCTGATAAATCTCTTTCCATTAGCCAGCAGCTTCTGAATAATCCTGCTCGCAAACACCAGCCGGACATAAAGCTTCTGAATAATCCTTGCCGTTCCAGCTCGCAAGCCGGACATATGTGTTAATGTCATCAAGGCAGCTTCTGAATAATCCTTTCTGCTCACAAACTGATATCATTGCAGCAGTAGTGAGGTGTGGAAAACAAAAATAATGGGACAAAGTCTGCAAAAAAGTGTGGGGGGGCTCCCCTCCCCCTCATTCTATGGTTCTGGCGCCCATGATTTTACATTATATTACAGCATTCACTAATATGTCCCTTAATGGCCTACTTGACGATATTGTGGTAGTCATATGAATATAATCTCATTTAATATGGCCCTTTCTCTCACATATTTCAAATGTATATAGCATGGACACAACCTCTGTGTATGCTCAACTTTTTTTTTTTTTTTTTTACAAAGGAGACACTTTATCTAAATGTGCTGTTAATGATTTCCTATTATATTTCATGAACATTTCTGTAATTGAATGTTGCTTTATTCTGTTTTTAATTGCATGTCAGCTACTTATATTATCCCCGGAAATAGGTCATAAGAGAAAAGGTTCTTTGGACTAGTCTGCTTAGTTGGCTATGGTAAAATATGGCTAAAATAAAATAAACAAGCAAGCAAACAATTGCAAAAATGACTAAACAAATAACTACTCATTAGCTGAAGCCACAGGGGAAAAAAGCTCATAGGGTATTTAGGTACTTCAGATTTTATTGTAGAATGCACGACTCTCAGAAATGCCTAATGACAAAACCCCACGGTATTGACTATCAATCTTTAAAGTGTAATACCAGGTTGCCTGAGTAGGTAATCCATTTGCCTTTGACTTAATGAAGGACAGAAGGCAGTGATTTTTACCTCCCTCATAAGGTTCTGGAATTCATCTGCTCCACTACTGACTCTGTAGTGCAGCATGGTGGTGGGGGGAGATGTTGCACTAACAAGATCTTGTCTTTCAGATGAAATGTTAAACTGAGGCCCTATCACCTTGAAATTGTAGTAGCTATCATGGATGTTAAACATTCAATGGCACTTATTTCAGTCAACAAAAAAGCAAAAAAAAAAACATATAAACTATGAGTGAAGCCAGTCCACACTGCCCTTTATTATACATTTTATTTTATTTTTATTTTACATTTGTCATAAATGCATCACAACTTAGTGCACTGGCTACTACTTTCAAAGAATGCTCTGATGGATGGCATGAAACTAGCTGCATTGTTAAACTTTCTAGAGAAATGTTTGTTACTCAAAAGTGCAAACAGTTAAACATAACTTTAAAATGTTTGACAGCAAAGTAAAACTAGCTTTTAAAACAAAGCATTATTTTTGCAGGGGATGTGTTTCTCCCAGCATCTCCAATATGGGGATAGACACTAACTCAAAGATCACTGTCTCTTGAAGTAAGAGAAATTCTACAAGCTACTGCAATCTCAGGATTACTATATAAACAATGTGCCACTGTCTTTATAATCTGTACAGAACCATAAATGGAGAGTGCACTGCTTGCTTTGTACACAGGCTTGCCTTTAATATGATTCAGAAACATACTCTAGGTGTCACCCTGGACTAGTAGCATAGCTAAGGAGAGGTGAGAGGTGCAACTCTCTCAGGCTCAAAGTACTAGGGGGGGCATGATCAGCTGATCATGACCAATCTTTAATATTGTGACGATCGTGCCCTGGCCCAACAATCAAGGACCCTCAATCCTCACCACTAACACCAGGGAGGGCATCTCATATAAGAGGAAAGGATAACAAATACACACAGTAAAGTAAAATTCCCCTTAAGTGCACACAGAGATCACAGTCAGTCTGGGGCTGGTTGCTCCCTTGCTCTCCAGGTCCCCGTTATGACTCCCCACTGGCACAGCTATAGCATTCAAATCTCAGACTAGCTGGCAAGTTAACCTCCAGTACCCTCTCTGTCCCACCACTGCTTCATGTCCCTGCCTAGGTAGCTGACACACCACACACACACACTTTGAGATAAGTATTTATACAACTTCACAGACACTCCTGCGAAAGGCTGACACAGATTTACCAGCTGTGCCCCTTTACCCAGACTATACGGTAGTAATTTCTGCCACCACCAGCTAATACTTATAAGCTACCCAAAGGCCCTTAAAAGGGTGTCCAATTATTACTGTGCAATATTATTATCCAATTGGTAATATAACTATTCAGTCTAAGGCTTATTAGAGTGGCTTATTACAATAAACTCTATAAATATTCATTGTACTCTAAAGCTTAATTATCTCTACACAAACCAGCCACAGGTAAAGGTTTTTAAAACATTTAAGAATAAATAATTAAAATGCAAGACAATACTACTACACCACAGTGATATCTAAGAGTTCAGAGATCACACAGAAACTTAAAACAAAACAGTAGGAAAGTTCTGATATAATAGAAAAATACTTAAGTCTAACTTTCTTCTGAGTTCCTAGCTATTACTTCAAGAAAACATATTTCTAAGACATTACTTACATAAGACAACAGGCAGAGTGCTGATAAGTGGGATATCAAGATCAAAATGCTCACAGTCTCTCTCTGAACAATAGTTTTTAAACTCACTAACAAACATCTTTGCTAGGCCCTACCAAATTACATCATTTTGACACTTAGGTTTTCCCAGTATACATATTACATCATTTTGACACTTAGTCTGGAGTTCCCAGGCAAAAAGGCTACATTATTTAGCAATCTAAGACCTGCTCAGGAAACTACAACAATAAAAGACATTTCACATGTACACTCTAGTAATTATTCCCTAAGTTAAAACAATAGAAAGAATGTGCTCAGCCAGCCACTTCAGCACCACTATTTAGATAATTTTAACTTCAAAGAACATTTGAAATGCTTGGCTTAGGTTTCCTTACAGCAGATGGCAATGTTGCTACAATCTTGAAGTTCACATTTTACAATGTTTTCTTTCATTTAAGAACACAAGCCTGTATTTTACATTTATATTTACAAATGATAGAATTATGTATCAAATTCTATTTCACCAGGCTGGCAGCCATCGCCCATCTTCTCCCAATCTTCACATCTCTTCCACCCTGGAGAACTCAAGCTAGTTTTTCAAGTGACCCTTGAGAAATGCCGTTTGAGAGGGTTAGGTCTATCTGAGGGTACCTCACCCCATTCCCTGTCTCGAGAGCCCATCTGCATTGGCATTGCTAATCCCACTGCGGTGAGGCACTGACATATCATATTCTTGCAATCCCAGGCTCTATCTTAGCAACTTAGTATTTTGCTGACTGGCTCTGTTTAACCATATTAGGGGGGGGTTGTGATCTGTTATTACAGTGCATTTTCTTCCATACAGATAAGGCTGAGGTTTCTGCAGTGCCCACACTATGGCTAGACATTCCTTTTCAACAGCTGCATAGCATTCCTCCCTGGGCTGGATCTTACGACTGCAATAAACCTCTGGGTGATCTTACCTCTTTAAAGAAATCTGGCTAAGTACAGCCCCCACCCAATGGTTTGAAGCATCCATGTGCACAACAAATTCTTTGCTGTAATCTGGACTGACTAACACAGGAGGTCCTTCCAAAGCTTCTTTAATCTTCTGGAATACCTGCTAACATACTGGGGTCCACAGTACCTTATTTGGCCTGTTCTTCCTTGTCAGGTCTGTGAGGGGAGCAGCTATGGTACTATAACTAGGGACAAACTTTCTGTAGTACCCTGCTGTCCCTAAGAATTCCCTCACATGCTTTTTGGTAACAGGTGCAGGCCATGCCTGAATAGCTTCCACTTTGGCAGGTTCTGGCCTTATCTTACCACTCCCCGCCCTATGTCCTAGGTAGGAGACCTCTGCCATACCCACCTGACATTTGCTCAACTTAATGGTCAGCCCTGCCCTCTGTAGTCTGCCCAGTACCTCCCTGATATGCTGAAGATGCTCTGGCCAGAAATGGCTATAGATGGCAATATCATCTAGGTAAGCAAGGGCAAACCCTCCTGCTCCTGCTAGGATATTATCCACCAGTGTCTGGAAAGTTGCTGGGGCATTCTTCATCCCAAAGAGCATTTTTGTGAACTCATACAAGCCAAAAGGAGTCACAAAGGCTGACTTCTCTCTAGCACTGGTAGTCAGGAACAACTGCCAGTAACCCTTGGTAAGATCAATGGTTGCATGAAACTGAGCCCCACCCAACTGCTGTAGGGCCTCATCTGTCCTAGGCATGGGGTAATCATCTGACTCTGTGTGACTATTTAATTTCCTCTAATCCACACAGAACCTGGTGCTGCCATCCTTCTTTAGCACCAGCACCTCTGGTGAGGCCCAGGGACTGTTGGACTCTTGAATCACCCCTAGTTCCAACATCTCCTGTAACTCCTCCCTCAGGGTCTGTCTGACTCTCTCAGGCACCCTATAAGGGGCCTGCCTAATAGGCCTTTGGGATCCTGTATCCACCTGGTGCTGCACCAGGTGGGTGCACCCTGGTTTCCCAGTGAACATGTCCCCAAATTCCTGCAACACTGCTCAGATTTCTCAAACCTGGGTAGGAGATAGCTGCTGGGACATTGCTACCCCTTCCACCGAGGTGTCAGCCCGAGCCTCACTGAGGAGATCAGTCCCCAGATCTCCCTCAGACTCTTCCTGCAATCCAATGCAAATGCTCAGCACAAGGGCCTCCCTATCATGGTAAGGTTTCATCATGATAACATGGTACAATTTGTGCCCCTGCCATCTGCCTAGCACTTCCACCATGTAATTAACATCACTTACCTTTCTTACCACCTTGTAGGGTCCTTCCCATGCTGCTTGCACCTTGTTGTGTCTGACAGGAATGAGAACTATTACCTGCTGCCCCACAGCATATTCTCTAACTCGAGCATTTCTGTCATACCACACCTTTCTCTGTTGTTGGGCTTCTGCCAGGTTCTCCTGGGCCAAGCCCATGAGTTCCCTGAACCTTGTCCTGAGGTTTAGGATGTGTGCCACCACAGACTCCTTGTGAGGCTCACACTCACCTTCCCCATCATCTCTAATTAAATCTAGAGGTCCCCTCACCCTATGCCCATACAGCAACTCAAAGGGTGAAAAACCTGTGGATTCCTGGGGAACCTCTCTGTAAGCAAACAACAGATGGGGCAAATATTTGTCCCACTCCCACTTAAACTGATCTGCAAATGCCCATAGCATAGACTTGATTATAGAGTTTAACCTCTCAACAAGACCATTAGTCTGGTGATGGTAGGGGGTGGTCTCCATGTGCTTCACCCCACAGGACTTCCACAGACAAGACAGCAGGTCTGACATAAAATTGGCACCTCGGTCAGTCAGTATTTCTTTTGGGAAACCTACCCTGCTGAAAATCTCCAACAAAACATTTGCCACCTTTTCTGCCTCAATGGAGGACAAAGCCACTGCCTCAGGGTATCGTGTAGCATAATCCACTACCACTAGGATATACTTTTTCCCTGTGGAACTTGGGGTACTCAGAGGATCTGCAATATGCATAGCTACCCTCTGAAATGGCTCCTCAATCACAGGTAAAGGCATCAAAGGAGCTCTCACCTTGTCTCCTGCCTTGTCTACGCTTTGACACTGCTCAAAGGTCCTGCAGTACCCTGTTACATCTCTGGAAATTCCAGGCCAATAGAAGTTTTGCATAATACACCTCTTTGTAAGTTTTATGCCCATATGACCTGCAAAGGGAATATCATGAGCTATGGCTAGAAGCATCAGATGGTAGACTCTAGGCACTACCAACTGCTGTACTCTCTCACCTTCTAGCCCTCCCTCAGGGATCCACTCTCTGTATAGTAACCCTTTGTCCCAGTATACAGATTCCCCCTACGCTTGAGAATCAGGTGTCTCCCTAGCTACCTGCCTCAGGTCTTGCAATGTATGGTCTGATAGCTGGGCCTGTCGCAACTCTCTCCTTGTAACCCTTCTAAGCTCCCCTTCCACAGGAAGTCTGGCATCCTCTGACAGTAGTGCCCCACTGTCAGCCTGGGTACTACTACTCACCTCCATCTTTGAAGTCACTCTGTCCAAGGAACCATCAGTACCCACAAGCAGCTGTGGTTCACCTTAATTCTCACTGCTACAGCGTAACTCCTTTCCTGAAGTAACCACCTCACCAGTCCCGGCTGCAAGTATGCAGTCTGTCTGGGTCTCCCCCAGGCTACCAGACCCACATGCTTGTCTCTTAGCCTTACTGCATATAACCACATAAGTACATGGTCCTGCCTTGTCTGAATCCTTCCCTCTCAGGACATCTGCAGGATGGTAGTTCCATACCCTGGTTGTCTCAAGACATCCCACTATTGGCATTTTGTCTTTCCCACTTACTGGCTCCCTCACCTTTGGTTCCCCACCTTGCCTCCATGGACACCTGTATGTCACATGGCCCCACTGGTTGCATTTAAAAAATTTAACCCTAGCTCCTGGACGTGTTCCTGTACTAGTGGCTTCCCCTGCTACTGGCAGATTCTGTTGTGGCAATCTGTGCTGCCCACCCTGGGTTCCTTTAGACCATGAGCAGTACTGGGGGTCCCCTTCCTGTGCAGGGCTGTCCTGCTGGCCAGGTATAGGTCTACCTTCTTCCCCAACTCATCTGAAGTAGCACATTGTCTATCAGCTAACCAGATCCTCATGTCCTCAGGCAAAGTGTTAAGGACTTGTTCCCTCACCAAAAGGTCTGCCAGCCCTTCAAAGGTGGTGACCTGACATCCACTCACCCAGCTATGAAAATAAGTGCTCAGTTCAGCAACATATTCACTTACATTTTCATCTGCCTTGCGTCTATGCTCATGGAACTTTTTCCTATACATTTCAGGTGTTAGCTTAAAACATTCTAACAGACATTTTTTTACAGCAGTATAATCAAAACAGACAGAGTCAGACATTTGCGATATACAAGTTACAGCTTCCCCATGGAGTAAGGGGGTCAGGAACTGTACCCAGAGCCTTTGGTCAACACTATACTGTTTGCATACCCTTTCATACATGTGAATGAAACTATCAAAATTATCCCCCTTTTTAAATTGCAGAAGAAATTTACTGACCTGTTGTGCTTCTGGGGTCTAGTTATTCCCTTCCCCATTACTTCCATGACTCTGGCGAAGAGTCATCATTTCCCTCTCATGCTTCCTGTGATGCTCCTTTTCTTTGGCTTCTATCTCCAAACGCCTGGCCTCCAACTCAAGTCTCTTTAGCTCCAGCTAGATTTTTAAGTCCACTGCAGAAAGGTTGAGCTGTCCATTTTCTGAGTATATTGTATCTCCACTGCCAGTCTGATCGTCCTCCCAGATGCTGTTTTCTGATGCAGCTGTAACTAAAGCTGCAATCAGGTCTGCCTTTGTCAGGTTTCTATGCACCAGTCCTCTAGTCTGGCACATCTCCACCAGCTGGCTCCTTGTCAGCTTTCCATACTCCTGTGCTGACATGCTGCCTGCTCACCCTGACTACTAAGCTAACAAAATAAATAAAACAATTGTGATCTGAGCATACACTGCACAACTGATTTAGAGTACAAAACACATTCAGGGATCACTGTACATAGGCTACAAGATTCACTCTAACCACAACACTGCAAACCACAAGTGAGGATATTGTATCCCAACCACTGTGAACCACAAATGTGAGGATATCTTATCCCAACCACTGCCACCAGAAATGTGATGACCGTGCCATGGCCCAGCAATCAAGGAGCCTCAATCCTCAACACTAACACCAGGGAGAGTGTCTCATATAAGAGGAAAGGATAACAAATACACACAGTAAAGTACAATTTCCCTTAAGTGCATGCAGAGATCACAGTCAGTCTGAGGCTGGTTGCTCCCTTGCTGTCCAGGTCCCCAATAAGATTTCCCCACTGGCACAGCTATAGGGTCCAGATCTCAGCCTAGCTGGCAAGCTAACCTCCAGTACCCTCTCTGTCCCACCAGTGCTTTGTGTCCCTGCCCAGGTAGCTGACACACCACACACACTTTGAGATAAGTATTCATACAACTTCACAGACATTCCTGGGAAAGGCTGACACAGAATCTCCAGCTGAGCCCTTTTACCCAGACTATATGGTAGTAATTTCTGCCACCACTGGCTAATACATATCAGCTACCCAAAGGCCCTTAAAAGGGTGTCCAATTATTACTGTGCAATATTATTATCCAATTGGTAATGTGACTATTCAGTCTAAGGTTTATTAGAGTGGCTTATTACAATACACTCTATAAATATGCAATGTACTCTAGAGCTTACTTATCTCTACACAAACCAGCCACAGGTAAAGGTTTTTAAAACATTTAAGAATAAATAATTAAAACACAAGACAATACTACTACACCACAGTGATATCTAAAAGTTCAGAGATCACACAGAAACTTAAAACAATACAGTAGGAAAGTTCTGATATAACAGAAAAATACTTAAGTCTAACTTTCTTCTGAGTTCCTAGCTATTACTTCAAGAAAACATATTTCTAAGACACTACTTACATAAGACAACAGGCAGAGTGCTGATAAGTGGGATATCAAGATCAAAATGCTCACAGTCTCTCTTTGAACAATAGTTTTTAAACTCACTAACAAACATCTTTGCTAGACCCTCCCAAATTACATCATTTTGACTTAGGTTTCCCCAGTATACACATTATATCATTTTGACACTTAGTCTGGAGTTCCCAGGCAAAAAGGCTACATTATTTAACAATCTAACACCTGCTCAGGAAACTACAACAATAAAAGACATTTCACATGCACACTCTAGTAATTATTCCCTAAGTTAAAACAATAGAAAGAATGTGTTCAGCCAGCCACTTCAGCACCACTATTTAGATAATTTTAACTTCAAAGAACATTTGAAATGCTAGCCTTAGGTTTCCTTAAAGCAGATGGCAATGTTGCTACAATCTTGAAGTTCACATTTTACAGTTTTTTCTTTCATTTATGAACACAAGCCTGTATTTTACATTTATCTTTACAAATGATAGAATTACGTATCAAATTCTATTTGACTAGGCTAGCAGCCTTCGCCCATCTTCCCCCAATCTTCACAAATACAATACCGGTTTTTAGCCAGTATTGCATTTGCAGTTAAACCTGAGCACTGTAATTCTCTCTGTGTGGTCTAAACTGTAGGCTCTTTTTGCTAAATTGTAGCAAACAGTTTGCTACATTTAAAATTTTTTTTAGTTAAACACTATAGTGCTCCATGCAGGCAATGTATAAACTGTACCAGCTGCTTGCTACATGTGTAGCAAGAAGTTTGCTGCAGTTTAAACAGAAAATTTTTTTAATAAAAGTAAAATATGAGCACAGTAGTGCTCTGCAAAGGCAGGGCACAAATAGTAGTAATTGTTTGCTACATTTGTAGAAAGTAGTTTGCTACAGTTTAAAAAGATGCTTTTAACTAAAACGTTAGCACTGTGTTGCTCAATACAGGTAGGGTATAAACTGTAGCAACTGTTTACAACATTTGCAGCAAACAGTTTGCAACATTTTAAAAGTATTTTTTAACTAAAACCTGAGCATTTTAGCACTCCATGCAGGCAAAGTATAAATGGTAGCAACTGTTTGCTACATCTGTAGCAAGAAGTTTTCTGCAGTTTAAACAGAAGAATTTTTTTAAGAACAATAAAATATGAGCACAATAGTGCTCAGTGAAGGCAGGGCATAAACAATAGCAACTGTTTGCTACATTTGTAACAAGTAGTTTGCTGCAGTTTAAAAATATTTTTTTTAACTTAAACATGAACACTGTAATGTTCAATAGAGGTAGGGTATAAACTGTAGCAACTGTTTATATTTGTAGCAAAGTGTTTGCTACAGTTTAAAAGAAGAAATGCTTTTTAAAATAAAATGTGTTAAAGGAGGTTTGGGGGCAGAACACAGAAATGGGACATGAATAGCTAGGGCAGGAGGGAGGCACTATGTGTCAAGCATTTGGCCACCTGGTTGGTTACCTGCCCAGGGCACTAATTGATCTAGCTATGCTTCTGCCCTGGAAGGTTGATATTCCAGCTACTGTGAAAACATTATGTTTTTTTTTTTTTTATGTGTGAAACATCGCAAGGATCAAGTGTCTTTTATCTCAAGCTGATCTCTCAGTGATTATTCATACCTTGATCTTTTTTAGACTGGACTGGAATGTCCTCAACCAAGGATTCACTATTATCAAGCTTTATTATGTACAGGTGGTGCTGAACTCTGTTGCCAGGTGACTGACTAGTATATCTCGATATCAGCACATTATGTCTATTCTGCACAGCCTGCACTGGCTTCCTATCCAATACAGAATTATTTAGAGGACCATAGTGTTAGGTTATTTATCCATTCACATCTTTGGTCCTTCTTACCAGAAGGTGCTAGCTGTGAGGTATTGTCTTCCCTGGGTGTACATTCTGCCTAGTTGGTCCACAGGTGCATCTTGTTGCCTCCATTGCCACCTTATTTGATTTTTATGCTCTAGCAATTTTACCCCAATGCTTAGGGTTAGTAGCTGGTATTTGTTCAAGTGAGGACCGTTGGCACAGCTAGGATCTTAAGGCTTGAGTCTTCATCAGTTAATGCTAGATTGTAATGAAGCTCATATTAGCAGCAAAGATAATGCCACTGAATAAGTCTAGTTATTAATAAAACAAGAATATGCCACAAAGACTGTAAAACTAAATCTCAAGACACCACAATAAATTTAATTTTATTAACATATTTATTAATATCTGTTAACTTGTAATGTCAATCTGATCTAATAATGCATCATACTTACTTTACTTTAAAAATCCTGTACCTGCTGGATTTATGTTAATTTGTACTTCGTCTCTGTTAATTTGTCTTTTGCAATATGTATATTGTCTAAAAAATGTTATTGATTATTGTATAATTTCTGTAATAGTATGCATTTATGTACTTTTAAGATACATGTGGAGCTTTTCTCCCCGGGCCGTCGCTGAAAACAGTTTTTCACCCAGTTGGACTTTCCCTGTAACCAAATGTAAATAAATAAATAAATCATATCACATACTTGGACCCAGAGAACATAGTCAATCTACTAGTGGGTTAATTTACCTCTAATTTCACCTGCTCTGCCCTCCTACATTCTCAGATCTCATACCTGCATGTATGTATGCCCATTACATCTCCCATAAACAAGTCCTCAAGACAACATCCAAGGTCGAGTACACCATCTCTATTGGGCTTGATAGCATACTAGGCTGCTTACTGGCCACATGGGAGGTTGTGTGTGGTGGTCCACAAGTGATTCAGTGATCTGACATTTTGCCTGTCCTACAGACAGTGGTAGAAGTCAGGACCCTCAGTGATGCTACAGCAATGAACACATTGTCTTCTACAACACTGATGTTCCACAGGCATAGGCAATAGTGATTCACTGCCCATGTCTATGGATCATAGTTGTTTTGCATCTCATGAATACTGTGAGATCTGGTCTTGCTTTTCCTTTTTTACTCTTGGGGGACATCATGATGCCAGCATGTTGAGAGATGACAGAATGTGGCCATAGCATTAAGGTTGTATTCACTGTACAGCTCATGAATTAGGCTTACTTAATATACTTAAAAACATTGTCATTCCCTTGGGAGCTGATGTTGTTACTCAGTCATGGTGTTGGGTGATTGGGCTTGTAATTTGGTGACAGTAGTCCACAACCACATTCCCATAGTGTAGACAGGCAGCTTGTACTCAGCAGGATTTGTATTTCTAAATCATTATGGTGGGTATTGGGAAGGTGATTATGGGTCATGGACTAACTCTATCTTGTAATTTGTATGACTCTATGAATGCACCAAACTGTCCTGCCTCACTTGTGTGGCTGCTCCATATTCGGCCTGTTCCAGGTATGGAAATCTGCAATGGGGGATCCACCATCGTTCTGGGAATTTTATCTACTTGTTTGTTTGTTTGCTTGCTCATGTTTTGTTGACTGGGTTCATTCCACTAGATTATAGCCTATCTTCTGGGGAGACACATTCATACTAAGTTGGGGAAACTTTTGCAGGGTAGGAGGCTGTAAAAATAAGAATTTATATATATATATATATATATATATATATATATATATATATATATAATATTTTTCATTGACCAGTTGTAAATATGTTTTGATTAAATGAAGTATTCTTACTCCTTTTTCAATAAGTGCCATAGAATTTTTTATATACATATAAACTACCACTCTCTCAGGTGACTAGGACATTGACTTAACATCTCCCATGAAAGATGACACCTCAGTTTCCCTATAGGAAAAGTAATCAAAGTATGTGTTGTGGTAAAAGAACCCACAGTCTTCTAAACTTGCACATTTTAGTATCAGTTGAGCCACTGACATAGCAAGTGAGTTTATGGTTTTTTTAGAGCTCATCTCTATGTTTCTACATGTAAATGAGCTATATGCATATGTGGACCTTATTTATGAATAAAACCCAATGGTGTCTCACTTTTCTGTTCATATTTATATATGTAGAATAAAGGTGACTCAAAGCTCTAACTATATCTGCACAAAACAATACAAAATACATATTAAAAAGCAATTCATTTTAAAGAAATGGATGACAATCCACAGGTCTAGAAAAGTTCACTTACAACAAAAAATGGATAAAAGACTTGGCTCCATGCTATTAACTGTGTCCAGTAAAGAATATAACACATGTTTTCTTCTACAGCTGGTCTTCTTCAGATACAGAATTAAACTAAACACTTTTGTGTGTAACATCAGTCATTATGTCCATAAATGTTTCCTGGCCTTGCTTATTTGTGCTTGTTTTTCATATACTCTGTGTTAGCAACTGCTTCACTGATGTTTTATAATAAATGGTATTAACTAATTAATAATAATTTGTTGATATACAATATCAAGCACTTCTTTTTTTTAATGATGATTACCTTGAATTTGTGGCATTCATGAAAACTGTTCCTGTATTCTGTTGAAAGCATTTTGCTCCTAATTAAGGAAAATGGTGGCACAATAAGAAAATGATGTCCAGCAGTCCTTAACCATTTACACTGTCCTTAATCCACAGGTGAGAAATAAAAACATGCTAGCATGGCAACAACTATGAAACAATATTATTTTTCCTGCAGTTTGTTACTTGTCTGGATTCAAAGCAGCGCTATGGTAACAGAGTTTTTACCCTGCCTCAGAATCTTTGCACCTGCTTTCAGCATCTCGCTGATAGAGATATTTCCTTGACAACTGCTCCATTTGTTAAATTAATTGTTTCCTAGGCTCAAAACAACAAGGTCAACACAGGCACTGTGGTTTCCACCCACCCACTACAAAGAAGTGTTGAAGAAAGATTGGAAGATGATAAAGTGCTGTTCTGTGAAGCTGTGACCTAGGGGTCAGGGACGACCACAAGTAAACTGATTTATATCACAGTTTACAGAAAGGAAAAGAATCCATTCATTTGAAGCAAGGCCATATAATAGCTCAC
This sequence comes from Protopterus annectens, assembly GCF_019279795.1. Taxonomy (NCBI): domain Eukaryota; kingdom Metazoa; phylum Chordata; order Ceratodontiformes; family Protopteridae; genus Protopterus; species Protopterus annectens. Next base: position 102,957,494 of record NC_056733.1, on the reverse strand, counting down.
TTTATTGCCTAACAACCCAAGCTTTGCAGTAATTGTGTTTTTTTTTTTTGCTGCATAATTCCTACAGTTTGGGAATTGTGTTTCATGTGAATTGAATATATATTACAAACAATAAAAAAACACCTTTTTCAGTGTGCATCTATAGGCTATTATAATGAACAACTACCATAAATTTGATGTTATCATAGAAGATGAAGGAAGAAAATAGCTTTTCAAAATTGTCTCTGTAACTGTTTATATTCAACAACTTCTGTCCCTCATAACTTTGTCAGTTTATAGTTTAATATTCTAAATTCTAAAAGAGCATAGTGTAAGTGGTTTCTGTGATGGAAACAGTAAACATAAAATAAACTACTATAAAAGCTTTTATGTATGAGTCCAGTTGGAGCTACATAATATTGAAAGGATTTTTAGCTAAATAGCAATTTTCTTTAAAAATACAAGAATTACTTTAGGGAAAAATATGACTTTAGAGTAGCTTCGGCCATCATGTTTATAGGTTTTGCTTAGCTAGCATCCTAGAATAATATTCTGAAAGTAACTTGGATCATCATTTTTGAAATAAAATACAACTAATCTGATACATTTTTAACCTTATAGGCTTCAGTTTTTACAGCTTATGGTCTGTTTTTAGTATATATTTCACACTTCACATTGTAAACACAAGGCTGCCATGTCTGCAATATTTCAATGCAAAACCCAGGCCAGAATTAAAACAGAATGCTGGAATTCTTGCAAATCAAACACACTTGTTGGGTATGCCTCTTCATCATTAGGCTATTTCACAATTATTTTTTTCTTTAGCTATATCTTGCAAAAAAAAAAAACAGACCTATGAAGAAAGACATTTGTGTATTAAGAATTTGTGACCAGTAAGTACGACTGAAGACATGATTAACTCTATGATAGTTTAACCCAGAGACATTTCAGTGAAGCTGGCATGATGGCTGAATCAGAATATGAATCCCAGTGTGTTTACAACACCACAGAATTAGGTATAAAGACTATATATATATATATATATATATATATATATATATATATTTGTTGCTTTGTGTCTTATGAAGATGTAGAATTATGACCTCTTATTCACCGTGGTAGTAGGCAGTCTAATTTAGGTTCATAGGTAAGTACTAGGCTAGCTGCTCTTGTGGGCCATCTTAGCCCTAGCCAATTTCCCCTCAGGGGTAAGAATCAAAATCTTGTGTCTGTGAAGTAAATACCTTAACTATTATGCCAACTCCCTTCTGATGAAGGGTCAGGGCATGCATTTGATATCTGCAATGAGATTTAACAGTTAGATGGAAACCCCATCCATGCTTCCAATCTGACTAGATAAAAACAAAACCGTTTTTATCATCTACTGTTTGTCTTTGCAGAACATGCATTTACACATTCACATGAAAAGCTAGATTTATTAATCACTCAGTCTTTCATGTCAGACATTTGAAAAGGGAAAGTCCTTTCTAGGTAAGATAATAATGGACATGTACAGGGAGAAGACAGAAAACACTCGTGTTGAGATGGAAACATACTGACAATGAATTAATTCACTAGACAAAGTACCAAAAGTACTACTACCAAATTATCATGACAGACACCAGAAAAGCTTTAGACTTAACAGCTAACACAGCTTGTACATGCAGACAACTGACCATAAGCTAGCTATCTTAGTAAATATGCAGCTGATGTCAGCAGTATCCTAAAAGCTAACAAGAGCAGCACCAGTTAACTAGAAACATAATATGGTGCCATCTCTGGTCCTGAATCTTATATATTGGATCAAATAGATTGCTACTAGATAGATGTCCATGCTGTTACACCTGCTGTGTGAGTTTGTAAAGGCACATAAGTGCATTGTGGAAGGAAACAGACAGTGCTAGTATAGACCTATGAAGCAACAGAAGTCACCAACCCAACGACAAGCAATTTCTGGTGACCAGCAAGGGCACTGCTGAGATATAATCTTCTACGTTCCTTCTTTCCTGATATGCCCAAATTAACTTGCTCTAATCTATTTCAGTACTACTTCCCAGGCTTTAGTTCACTGATTCTGCACAGATTCCACTGTATAGCAGGGCTAGCAGGAGTAAAAGGCACTATACGATTTTCTGATCTATTTTTGCAAAACCATTTTAACTGCATGTTTACTCTCTCACTTACTTCAGGCATTTTATACCCCACATCAAGCATGCATGTATTGCCACCTACATAGTTCCACTTCCTAACTTCTCTTCACATGCATCTCCTCAGGATTTATGTCCACTTGCCACTTTGTCAATAACCAAACTATCTGAAAAATCATTCAATAAGCATTTATTTGACCACATCAAGATGTATCCTCTTCATTATAACTCCAGCTATGGCTTTAGAAGAAGTACTGATTACTTCTATCATCAAAAAGGCTGGTTTAGATCTTCAGAACTTGGGCAGCTATCACTCTGTTTTAGATTTTCCCTTTGTTGGAATGGTCTTTGAGAAAATAATGAATTTGCAGTAAGAATCTTGTTTGAGAAACAGCAACATTATTTTCCATTTCAACCAAATTTTTTTCAGCAAGACATATCTTTGAGATGGCCCTCACTAGGGTCTTTAACAGTCTTCTTATGATGCAAGATAACCAGTATTTCTATTTACTGGTCCTGTTTAATTTAATTTCCACTTGACACAGTGGACCACCCACTCTATTCTTATGGACTGAGTGGAACTTCATTGTGGCATTACTGGTGTTGACTAGGACTGTTTCTTCTTCTATCTCTCTGGACATATCCAGAGGGGAGTCTCTGGATTAACTGTTCTTCTTGCTCTCTGGACTGCAGTGCTTTTCAGGGTACTTCCATGCTTAGTCCACTACTATTCACCATCTATGTGCTTCCACTAGGAGACATTATTCTAAGGATATGGTTGCAGTATTATTGCTATACTGATGACATGATGACATGCAATTTTACCTCTTCTTGCCTTAAGAATCTATATCTGACATTAATCATTTAACAGGTGAACTGGAATGCCTCCTTTCTCAGATGGTAGATAATTTGCTAAAGCTTAAAACCACTATACATGCACACATACATACATACAAATATTTCAAGAATGGGCATTAATGCCCTTCTAGCCTGCCAATATACCAAAACAGTTGTTCCCATAATAAGTCTTCAGGCTGTTCTTAAAAATATCTAAATTAGTGCTTGCTTTAATGTGATTTCTCATTCTGTTCCATGCATCAGCTGCTCTCTCATTGAACCAATTAGTACACTTCTCATTTTTATAGAGTCTTCTACACGGGTTGTTTGATGATTCTCTACTACTTTTTTGATAATCCCAAACATTTCCAGAGGTAGTTGTCTCTAAATACCCTACATACCTGGATAAGTTCTCCTATAAGAGACACTGTATAAGTTCAGATATTTTAGTCTTTTATAATAACTTAATTTTTTTCATCCATGGATGCCCTTGGTATATTTCTGCTGTACTCTTTCCAATTTACTCATGCTTGCTTTCTTACAGGGTTTCCATATTGTTATTCCATACTCAAGTTTGGGCCTAATGTAACTAACAAACAGTGACTTCATCATTTCTGATTTCCTACACCTGGAGCATTTCTCCCTGGGCCTCTGCTGAAAACAGGCTCTGTGGAACCTAGTCGGACATTCCCGGTCAACAAATGTTAAATAAATAAATAAATAAATAAATAAATAGACTTTGTAAATCTTTTGTATATCACCTACAGTTTTATAACTATCATTAACCAATTGGATGATAGGATTAAAAAAACTTATAGCTGAATCTACCCATATACCCAGGACCATAAATGAGTCTACAGTTTCAATCACTGTGTGTTGTATTAAACACTGCTCACACGAAAAAAACTTTGTAAAAAAAAAGAAACAAGCCACAATTTATTGCTGTTTACTGTGAGCACTTTTGTAAGAGTAGATACTCCAACTTCTTCAGACAAACTCTAGGACAAAATCTGGGGGACAATGGGGGGGGGTGTGGCAGTAGTATTGCCAATTGTGTTATGGCCTATAGGAAAGAGAGCAGTTGTATTGTTCAACAACCTTTTTTAAAACAACATGGAACATCAAGTACATACCAGGAGGCACATGTGCTTTATCTGGAAGGGCTGAATTAATTGAATGGAATCTTTTTTATTATGGCTATAGAGCTATGGGAGATATATTTTTTGAATTTACACTTTCCAGGTAAACTGACTCTTTTTTTTTTTTTGATGTCTCTGCCTATGTAAGTCTCAACAGTAGGTATAAACCAATATCTTTAGAAAGCCCACTCCACTTAATCAAATGCCTTCTTGCATTTCACCACCCCATACCATACCATCAGAAGAGAAGTAGCAGGAAAGAAGGGCAGTTAGGGCAGCCAGAATTATCTCATGCTATAATGACTTTTGAGTGAATGTGCTTTTTTTGTTCAAACATGTTCATGAAAAGAGGTTATCCCTTGGGGTTTTTGATATGTGATTTGATTGATAAATAAAAGGAAGTAGGCCATTTTGCCCCCATACATAATATTTGGAGGATATGGGATAGAAACATCATTGGGCATAATAATACCCTCAAAGAAAACTAATTTACTAATTAAAACAATTATATATACATTCACATACACTCTAGATTCTATTATCATTATAGATTTTTATTTCAATAAAAAATTCAAAATTTCATTTTATGGGATTAACAATTAACAAACTAGGATAAAAATCACCACAGTTTATATTTAGAAGGGTCCCAATTTCTGGTTGATGGTTGAGAAAAAAAGAAAAAAAAAAAAAAAAAAATGTATTAAGTATGTCAAGATGTTAATTAGGTAAACATTTTGTAAAAATAAAATTTTTGGCAAGATAATAAAGATTGTTTACAGATGTATAACATAGATACTCAAGTTGTTGTTTAGTAGTTATGTGATTTATGAAGTGGTTATGTTAGTAAAAATGATTCATACTACATTAAAGAAAAAGAGAGGGAAAGTAAATAAGAAAGAGTCTATAGTATTCACATGGTATTAGCCTACAATTATATATTGTAACATGGGCCAAACTATCATGTGGGGCACCCTGACCACAAATTTTCTTTTTGTGATTTTACAACAAGTTGAACATAATATATTTGAAGCTAGAGGGATTTGAAGTGCTAGGATTGGACCAGGGTAAGCAAATGAAGTTAGCACCCTAAACTTGCTGTACTATTTTTAAATGTGTTTGTATCTATTAAATGTTTGCTTTTTTTTACAGCTCTTACTAGGTGGTTTGCAAATTTTTTTTTTAGTTTTTGCAGTTTTGCATATTATATATATAAATATTTAAATATTTTTATTTATTTTATATAATAATAAAGGTAGATATAATAATATAGTATATTTATAAAAGATATATTATATATATTATATATATATATATATATATATATATATATATATATATATATATATATATATATATATATATATATATATATATATATATATATATATATATATATATATATATATATATATATATATATATATATATATATATATATATATATATATATATATATATATATATATATATATATATATATATATATATATATATATATATATATATATATATATATATATATATAATATATATATATATATATATATATATATTATATATATATATATTTATATATATATATATCTATGTATATTTTAATTATTTTTTTTTTTATTGTTTTAATTTTATTTTAATTAATTTTTATCATGTTTTTATGCTTTATATTATACATTTCATGTTTGCATGGTTCTTATATAGTATTAGTTTGTTCTATAGTTATTTATATTATTTTTTTTATATGGGTTTTGGTAATGTGTTATCTTTTTGAATGTTTTTGTTTTTCTTTTTGAATGTTTTTATGAATGTTTTTGGTTTTTTTTTGACTTTTGTGAATGGTTGTTTATTTGCTTTTATGTTTTTTGTTTTAATTTGTGTGATTTACGTTAATTTTGATTGGGCTTTAATTTTATAATATATAAAGCATGTCTTTTTGTCCTAGAGTTTGTCTGAAGAAGTTGCAGTATCTACTCTTATGAAAGCGCTCACAGTAAACAGCAATAAATTGTGGTTTGTGTTTCTGAAGCCGGCTCGTTTCTTTTTTACTGTGTGTTGTATTAAATATTCACCTTTCAATTTATGTCCCAAATCTCATATGCTTAGTTTTTGATGTATTTATCAACATATTATTCTCCTGTGCCCAAACGGTCAATTTAGTCACTTTCTTTTGCAAACATTCCCTATCTGTAACATGTGTAATCAGTTTACCCAGTTTCAGATCATCTGCATACAGACTGTAGAACACCTCAGATGAAAAAGATAGGTCTGAAAGATGCAATCTAAACATGTATGGGCCTAGGACACCCTGACTGTAACCAAGAATTTCACCTGTCTAAGTGCTGTATGATACTTGCCATTGTCTATTTGTAATCCATACAGCTGTCCATCTTATCAAGAGTAAATCAATACCCAGTTGTTCTAATTTATTGGTCAGTGTTTTGTGTATGACCCTGTCAAATGCTGAAGTTAAATCTTTATAAATTACATCACAGCACAAATTTTCATTCATAGCTGTTACAGAACATCATGTTACAGGTGGTAATAGATCTATTTTCGACATACGCATGCTGATATATGGATTCAAGTCCTAACCTTTCCAATTCTGACAATAATGTATACAATATTAACTTCTCCATTATTTTTCCAGAACATGAAAGTAGACTTAAGGGTCTATATGACTCTGGGTTTGTCTTATGTCCCTTTCCCTTAAAGACAGGTTTAATAAGCGCATATCTCCAATGTTGAGGAATTTCCCTATATTTATATGACCTAGTAAAAAAATAGCTATAGTAGGAAAATATTAGTTGGGCCTTCATGATCTGTGGCATGGAACAAATGGAAATACAAAATAAACAAATAAAGGAACTGAAGGTTTGCTGAGCACTAAACAAACTCTAAATAATACTCTAGAAAGAAAAAATATGGTTATCAATGTTGTAAGGTAGAGCTTTCCATTTATACAGTAACTTACTAGGTATGGACTAAAGTGAAAAAAGGATTGCTAACAGAAGTGTGGTAAAGATCATTGGAAAAAGTAGTTCGCCAAATACTGCTTAATACTTTTCAAAGCAGGGCTTTAAGGGAAGGAGGTCTGCAATGGTTTAAGAGTGATCTCACCTATCACATTTTCAAGATGTTGGCTGGTGACATCAACTCGTATATGGGAACCCTCAACTCATGAGTCTCCCCAGGGACTGGTTCTCATTCTCATGTTATTCTCCTTGTTCATTAATGGTTCTTCAAGGACCTATAGAGGCTGAACTTTATATTGTGTACGGATAACTTTTTTCTCTTCAGGGGCACCCAGTTCCTCCACATTGTCTAGTAAGCAGATTTTAATTTCAAATGCAACATGTTGCTAACCAAATAAACCCACTAATCATTTTAATAAACTACCTGTAGCTCAGAGTTATATGACTAAGTAAACTGTGATTTGTTACAGCTTCTGAAGTGTCAGAGATCACTGGTGTTGTTTGATTGGATCCCTCTCTAACTCATCTGCTGTAACCTGTACAGAGCTGTGCCCACCCAGGCTCTTTTGTTTAGCACTCTGAAAAGCATGGAAAGCCCTCAGCTGTGAACAATGATTAGCTTTTCACAAAAAAAGGAAGAAAAAAGCTGCACAAAGCTGCATTCAATGCACCACTGCCATTGGACTCATTTCTTAGTGGGCTGTCTATGCAAGGGTTTTTTCCTTGTAAAAGGTCTACAAAATCTACATAATCTTAGAACTCCAGGTCTGATGCTCAAATAACACATGACAGGTGCAAATAAACACACCTCGATCTGCTGTATACCCCTGAAAAGATAACTATGCATTTCTTTAAAAACACAAAGGAGCTTCCAGTGCCAAGAAACTAAGAACCAAAATGAAATGCACCAGTGCAACAAGTCACACAAACACTCAAGAATTTCACAAGGTGATAAAATAAAGACTTTTATTAGAGATAAGCACTTTCTTCAAAAACAGGACTTCATCAGAACTTTTTTTACAAGTTGTCATAGGTTTACATAACCCACATACCTTAGCCATCATCTAGGTTTAAAGTGCACTGTCACACTAAGATAAAAAAATCAATTAAAAAATCAATTATTTAAAATACAAATAAAACACTTCTTAAGTTAATCAGAAGAGTAACAGTCTATTAGAAAGAAATATGTTTTTTTTATTTTTGTTAACATCCCATCATTCCAAGGAACACAACAATTAAAAACAGGTAGGCATTTATATGAAAACACATATAACACAGTAAAAAGGTTCACATTTGTTAAATTTCATAATTTGGCAGCACTTAATTTTAGCACACTATTAATAAATATGGTGTAATTTAACCCAGGAACTGGCCTGCATTAAACTACAGTTGCCAAATCAGTTCTCTGTACTCTAATTTCAGTTCCCATGGGAATCCCCTAGGTGGGAACATGCTCAAGAACAGCAAACAAAAACTTGGCGCACTGTGTATGCTGCAGATTGTGTCTAAAAGTGTATTATTGCCATTTTTATTTTCTGTATCATAACTGTATTCATAAGTATGTTTGCATATGATTCTCTCCATTTTACCCAAAGGTAGTGCAGTAATCACAGAAACATAAACAGACCATAGACCACTCCTTTCATGTCACGTGTTTATTTTCCATTAAATATTAGTTCATTTTTAATGTGTTAAGCTTCAATTCTGGCCCTGTATAGGTGAATTTACACTATCTACAATGGCCACATTTCACAAGTCCCTATTACTTGTGCTACCATTTGCTTTTGGTGCCTATAAGTCAAAATTTTTTTTTATATTTACATGCTTTTATATGCAAAATCTGTCCCTTCACTCATTGTTTCCAGGACTCTGTCAAAGAAGCTAAACATTTTCCGGTTCTCTTTCATGTTACTTTTTATAGTGTTAGTATCAGACCCATACTTGAGTACCATTGTTTGGCCAAAGTTACCACAGTTAGCAGCTGCTTTTTGTAGTTAACATTAGTGTTAGTAACTGGTAGCCCTTCCCACAGAATTGATTTATACTTGCTCTCCCTGCCTTGCTGGATTTCATCCTTCAGTGCTGACTATTTAAAAAAAACATATCTAATAAAATGTCCAGATCATTTTTGATGTGGTACCATCTGAAATTATCCTAGAAAGTCTTGCCATCTGTCTTTTAACCAAACCTTTTTTTGCCAGAAAGGGAGGTAACTTTGAAAATGTAGATATGGATTAGAGAAGGTAGCCTTCCTGTAAATGGTTGAAATAAACATACCTGTTGCGATGTTCTTTCTGACAGTTATATTTAGGTAGTTTGTTTTTAATGGGACATATTGAGAGTGAATTTCAAAAAAGAAGTGGTCTCATCTATGTATTCCAGAAAGTCTCTCAGTGTCCTCTCATACTCATTCCAAAAGATAAAAATGTCATCCAAAAGTCTTAGATATACATTAAAATGTTTAATAAAAGGAGGACTGAAAGCATATTGCTGTTCCCAGTACTACGTAATTAGAAAGCTAGCTAAAGAACTCCCTCTATGACCAAGGAAAACCACATCACCTATACATAGGAACTGGAATCATTCAGTATTAAACCCAATACCATTTTCCTAGGTGATCTAAACTATACAACTATAGACTGGGAGACCTACATCACCACTAGTGCACAAACAAGCACAACAATTCCTGGGCTTTGTCAATACAAACACCCTGGAATAATTAGAGTTGCCAATAAATGGAACAGCATCTTGGATCTTTTTTTTTTTTTAACAAAAATCATCTTTATTAAATTGTCATGTATAACATAGGCTCTTTGATCTTGTCCTTACTAATATGGGGTATCTCCCACCATTCCTTGTGTATCTTTGCCACTTATTAGATTTGACCATAAAGCCCTCTCCTTCAAAATAAAACTGAAGCTAGAGACCTCTTCCCCCAATTTACCTCTATAAATTTCTCTGAGACAATCTACCTACACCTAACTGACACAACACTGGCAAATTTCAAATCCCCAGAAAACTCAGTTAACTCTTCTGAATATACAGAAACATACACCACTGAACCATATCACCATGTAAAGAGTTGCACAGATGCAGCTGTACCCTGTAGAAACAAGTTCAGGGGAAACCCCAGAAACAAACCCCCTTAGTGGAACCATAATATAAACAAGCCTTACAATAAGAAGAAGAGAATTTTGAATGAAAGTAAGAAGACTAATTCCTAGAATAATACAGCTCTCAACACTGAAATAAACAAACAACTCGGGAACTTAATAAAATCCACCAAAGCCAAGTCTGAGCTTAAAATAGACACCCAAGCAAAAGGTAATCACAAATCCTTTTTAGTTATATTTGTAACCTCAAAAGCACAACACAGTAATGCACTGATCTGATTTTGAATGATGTTACCTGTACTGAAGCTGAAGATATAATAAATCTACTGGCTCATAAATTTCAGCTCAACGTTTGCCCGTCTCTCCCCCCTCTATCTATCCCACAAGATATACCTAAAACTAGCTTGCTTCTAGCTATCTCACAAGACCAAGACCTAAATCCATTATCAAAAGATATGGGTCCTGACAAAATCCCCTGAATGCGTGTTAAATAACGTGAAACATGATTTAGTCACCTCCCCCAGCAGCACTGTTCAACCTCAGCCTCCATAGAGTTTTGTACTGAATGAATTGAGAACAGCTACAGGTATTCTCCTGCATAGGGGAGGACCTTCCACAAAGACAAGCCTCATATGCAAAGCCATAGAAAGACTTATCATGGAACTAATCAATTAGGGCACAAGTATCCTCCATGTAGCTGAGCTATCTCAGTTTAGATTTGTCAGTTGTAGGTTATGCTTACTCAGCCTGGTGGACTTTTTTGTCCACTGGACAAAAAGATACCATTTTCAGTGGAGGCCCAGTGGAAAAGCTCTGCAATACAAAATATTAACAGTTAAAATTACAAAGCTGTAATTACAAAGAAATTACAATGAAAATTACAAAGAAATTAAAAGGAGTAAGTATATACAAGTTGAGAAAGAAAACAGAGCAGAAGTATATTATCAGAATTAGTACAATCATAAACAATCAGCATAAGTAAGAATTTACAGGTTATTTTGTCTCAACTCTCTCTAGAGAAGTACTGCCTTACATAAAAGGATGAGACAAAACAGGGAGTCTTACATATTCTAGGGGTTTGGGGCAAGAACACTTCTAGCATGAAGAAAGGTGATTATGTAGGGAAGTTTTGAAATGGGAGGAATTTTGAGTTTTTCTAATGGATAGACATAAGGTATTCTAGCTGTTGGCTACTGAGGATGAGTAAAGAAGCTGGCCAGGTGAGAGATTAAGTTTGTTGACCTGTAGAAGCTTTAATTCACCTGATCTAAGGGGCCAGTTTGGGAGAGAATAGTTGAATGTTGAGCTCAGGGCAGGACAGTCTTGGGGTTTGAAGAGTATTTTGTGAGCTGTGGTTAATTGTAAGTAGGAGAGGTAGTTTGGAAGTTCTAGCCATTTCAGTGATTTAAGGGCAGTGCAGTGATGGGAGGAGTATCTGGAGTTGGTTGTGAATTTGGTGATTTTATTGTAGCATGTCTCTAGTTTGAGTTTAGAAGAGCTTTGGATATAAGTAAGTAGGGAGTACAGTAGAGGAGAAAGGGTAGGAGGTATGTTGTGGCTATGATTATTTTTGTGGATGGGCTTAGGAAGTAATTATGTCTGTAAAGGGTACTAAGTTTAAATTGTGTTTTGTAAATATTATATTGTACATGATGGTCGAATTTCATGTGTTCATCAACAGTAACTCCAAGGAGCTTTATGTGGCTAACAACTTCAATTAATGATTTATTAAGAGGAAAGATGGTGAACTCTTATTTAAGGGGGTTCTTTTTAGGGGAGAAAAGTATGATTTGGGATTTTTTGGGGTTCAGGGCTAGGTGGTTATTGGGGTCTATATTATATCATCGAACGCTTAAAAAAGCAAACGATGAATAATCGAACCCATGTACTTTATGTATTCCTTCAATTTTTTTGCTTTCTTATTTCTTTTTTTTTTTTTTGGAACATTGATTTTTTCCCTTGGAAAGCTTACAATCTCGAAAGCTCAGAACAGTGATTTTTTTTTCCAAGGGAAAAAATCAATGTTCCAAAAAAAAAAAAAAAAATTGAAGGAATACATAAAGTGGGGGGCTTTGCCCCCCACACCCCCTACTTAAATATATCAACTCTGAGATCGCACTACAGTGCCAAAAACTGCAAAGTAATGGAAGCGGCCATTCAAATTCTTTCCCTGGGAAAGAATTTGCTTAAAAGCCACTTTGCTATTTTGCCTTTTCATTGTTTTAAGTTTGAACAAGACACATTTGATAGAATGCATCTTTGGTCATTTAATAGGAACCCGGTTATTGTGTATCCAGGATTCAGTGGAGGTGAAGGCCTTTTGAGTTCATATAAGTCAGAGATAGAGTTGGCAGAGCAGATGATGGTAAAGTCATCTGCATACTGAATAACAGATCCTTGAGACAGTGATGACTGGAAATTGTTGATGAATACGCTTAATAGGATTGGTCCAAATATGGAACCTTGGGGACCACCACAGGTGGTGTTGAGGAAAGGAGAGATAGAGTTTTGCCATGTAACTGTTTGTTGTCTTTCATTTAAATAGCTAGAGAACCAGTTTAGTGTATGGGGCAAAAGACCAATCTTGGAGAATTGGGTGATGAGTAGAGGGTGAGAAACAGTGTAAAAGGCTTTGGATAATTAAAGGAAGAAGATGGAGACAATTTTCCCAGTGTCACAGGCTCTGTTTACAGTATCCATAAAGGAGAGAAGGACAGTTGTAGTACTATGGAAAGGCCTGAAGCCATGTTGTGAGGCTGAGAGTATTTGCTTTTCTAGAAGGTAGTGGCAAAGTTGACTGTTGATGCATTTTTCTAATATTTTGGAGATTAGAGAAAGAATTGTAATTAGTTGGAAATTAGTGATGTCAGTGTTATTGCCACCTTTATGAAGGGTAGAAAATGAAGGCCTTTTTCCAGGCTTTAGGTACATAGGACTGAAGGATGGATCTATTTAGAAGTATGTTTATGGGGTAAGAGATACTGTCAGCAGCAATTTTTAGGTATTCTGAGGGTAGATTATCAGGGGCTTTGGAGCAGGTTTACTAGTTTTAGTAGTAGTTGTTTTATGGTTGAGTTTGCGGTGGGTTTTAGGGTAAAGGTAGCAGAGGGGTGGATATTTGATTCTTGTGAGGGTTGGGTGTTAGTAGGGGAGTAGGAGTGAGTGGATGAGCTAAGTGTGGATGTGTGGCAAGTGGAATAGTTTGAGAGAATTCTGCTGTGATGTCAGCTATGGAGTTGATAAAGAAAGTATTGAAAAGGGAGACTATTTCTTCAGGATGTTTGTCTGGGTAAGGGTAAGGTTTGTTTTTTTGCCTGGGTTGAGTAATGAGTTAACAGATCTCCAACATTTTTTAGGGTTCTGCTGGAGGTTAGATTGAAAATGTAGGTAGTGTTCTTTTTTATCTCTGTTGACAAGTTTTTTACACAGTTGTGAAGTTCTTTAAATTTTAGTAGGTCTGGGGTGTTTCTGTGTGCCTGCCATAACTTCCACATTTTGTCTCTGGCAAGCATGAGAAGTCGAGTGGATTTGGATAGCCAAGGGGCATGGCTATTTTTCATCCTCTGCACATGTAGTGGAGCTAGGCTATTTAGAGTATTCATGAAGGTGGTGTTGAAGAAATCAACAGCTTCATTCAGTGGAAGAGTTTTTAGTAAATGCTAGTCTGTAGATTTTAAAATATTGTTAACGGTAATATGGTTGAATGACATCAAATTTCTTATTTGTTTATATTGATGCTGACTTTGACTGGAGGGGGAAGCTTGGTTTAATAAAGACAGGGAGATGATCATTGAGGGTATCTGGGAGTGTTCCAGATGAAGATATTTTGTTGGGGTTTGTGACCAGAATCCAGTCTAAGACTGAACCATTATCATTCCCTTTGTTAGTCTGGTGGGGGATTTTATGAGCTGAGTGAAGTTGAAGAGATTAATATTTGATGATGGGTGTTTGGAGTTGAGTTCTAGGCAGCTGATATTTACATTACCTAGTATGATAGTCTCATTTTTAATATTGGTGGAAATAAATTATAGGATGTCTTCCAATATTGAAATATTGTTACCAGGTGGTATATAAGGGGCTACTATACAAAGATTATTTCTGTTGTTCATATTTAAGAAATATATAAGTATTTCTGTGTTAGAGAACTGTGGTATGGGATTAGTAAATGGGACAAGACTGTAGCAGTTGTAAAATAAAAGAGCAACACCACCTCCTTTTTTATGGATCCTGTCTAACTTTGTTTGAAAGCCTGGGAAGAAAAAATCAATGTCTTTAATGTGGAGTTTTAGTCAGTTCTCAGTGGTAGCAATAATGTCTGGTTGTTGGTGAGTGACACATGCATGAAAGTCAGAAATGTTATTCTAAATGCTTTGGAGATTTAGGTTTAATATGTATAATGATTTATGGGAGTTTTTGCAGATGGATGTGGTGGGAATGTTGAGTGCAGTGGGCCCTGGATTGGGGTGTATATCACCACATAAAGCTATGCTGGAGAGTTTAGAGATATAATATTATTGTCTTAGGTTGGGGATACATTTGCAGTGATTTGTTTGAAAATATAGAGTATGTAGTAGTAATAAGTACAGCTGTTTTTTAATGTTGAGGAGATAGGTTTTATCTTGTGATGGAGGAGGAGATTTAGTTGATAGAGTCTTGGGGAGATAGTATAGCAGCTGAGAGGAATAGGTAAGGTGGTAGATGTAGAAGAGGTAGAAGAGAAGTTAGTAGAGAATGAGATGGTGTGTAGAGCAGGGAGAATTAATAGGGGTATAAGGAGTGTGAAAAGGAGTAGGATAGACAACGTGAGTGTAGAGGTAGAGGGCATGTTAATTGACCTTGGAGAGTTGATATGTTAGGAGAAGCAGGGCTTATATGAGTTGTTCTTGAATGGTAATTTAGTATCTAGAGAGAGAGAGTAGTCTATTGTGATAGATCTGAGATGTAGAGGTAGAATGTTTAAGATGAGTAGAGGAAGAATATTTAGATTGTGATGAGGAAAGGCTGTGGGCAGGAGTGGTACTTGGAAGGGGGGCTAATGTAGTATTCTAATAGGGTTAGGTAAGAGAAAGGGTAGTATGGGGGTGAGTTTAGATAAAGTAGTTGAAGATTATATATCGATGGGTTAAGGAGGAGCAATAGGTATGGGTTGTAAGGGGATGGATTCTGTAGAGGGAGTGGCTGGGAGTATTAGGCGTATCTTGATTGATCGAGAGATTACAGATGGTTATTGGATGGAGTGAATGAGAGGAGGGACTAGGTAGGTAGAAGTGTAAGAAAAGTGGGGGTGGGTGGGAATGGGGTTAAGTTAGGGGAGCAGAGTGAGCCCAAGCATAGCGTGGGTAAACAGAGTGGGCAGAGCCATATGAGGAGTTTTTCTTTGAGAAGAAACAATCAGAAAACAAAACAAAAAACTGTAGAGCAGAGTTTGTGCAGAAGAGATGTATGTTGAGCATTCCTGATTAAGCAGGTTTTTTTGTTACTTGTATACCACAAAGCCGGTACTCTAGTCAGGTCTTTTTCTGGGAAGGAGAAGTGGACAACAGTGATTCTTCTGTTTGGGATAGCTTTAAAATAAAGTGAGAGAGAGGGATTTTATGGTATGTGGAAGCAGAGTTAATCCAGGAGAGAACAGAGAAGTGGTAGAGGGCAAAGATAAGGTGTATGAGAGAAGGAAAATAAGAGGTAATCAGCAGAGGTATTTAAGAGAGGGAAAGTATGAGGGTAATAGCAAAGAGTTGGCAGGTGTAGGTGAGGAAATCCTTAGAGTAGGTAACAGTGAGAAAAGGGAGAGAAAAGTTAGTAACAGGCAGTGAGAAAAGGAACAATACACTATTAGCTATGAAGAAACCAGACTGCCATAGTTTGGTAACAGCAGGTAAAAGTAGGCAGCAGAAAAGACTTAACCATTCAAATAACACTGCAAACATTCAATTAGTCAGAAGCCAGCAATGCGTTCTTCCTGCAGTTTCACTGGTTTAGCAGAAACATTACTTTGTTAACATCAGATCAAATATCAGACATTCAGCAAGGTTTCTAGTTTGGAGGCTAGGAGGCAGAACTGCAGCTTGATAGAGTGAGGTAGATATAATAGAAATGTTGTTACGAGTCAAAACAAGCTAGGCGTAAATAGAGCGATTATTGAAACTAAGTGAGAGTTAAATATATAGGCCCACAATTACCAGTTACATCTGATGGGTTCAAGGAATGTGTATAACCACTTATAGTACTGTTTAATAGATAATTCACAATAAACTAAAATTGTCGTTGAGCAGTTTTCAAACAATTGTAAACCCAATTATAGGAAAAAAATCCGTCGTGTTAAAACAACATTATGAGAAAAAAAAAAACGTGAGTGCGAGGTGTACAATACAATCAAGGTAGTACTGAGCCATTTGCAGTTAACCTGCTACTCAGAGCCAGATGCAATGTTAAACAGCAATGAGATAGATGTTCTAAGTGGAAAACAAGCACTAAGTGTAAAGAGAGGGCTAGTTCTACCATTAGAATCATTGACGAGAAGTACACAGCCTAGCGACCACAATTTACCATCACAAACAAAGCCAATAAAAGTCACAAAAGGAGATTAACACAGCTATCGTACTTTGTAACAAATCCTATGCAGGTTCAGGAAGTGATACATTTAAAACAAGTGTAAGGTTACAAACTATAGCACCATACTAATCAGTATTCCTTAAAAAGAAGTGAAAAAAACTTCAGTTCCCCTTTGTTTGATGTACACAATACAGTGCCAGGGAGCAGCTGAAGAACAATCACAGATTAGCTAACTTAAAAGGAAAATAACTTAATGGTGAGCACACTATTTCTCAGTAGCCACAATCTAGAGCTGCTACAGGGTCCAAAGCTAGTGCAGGTATAAAGATGGTGCTTGTAACTACAGGGACGTTAAGTAGCTACAGATGAGTCCTGTCTGGGGGAGGGAAGAGGAGAGGACAGGACCAACTACTGCAAATGGAAGGCGGGAAATACAAAAAAGTAGGTAAAGGTTGGGGATTACAATAGAAGAGTCACATGAGGGGTTTCTCTGTGAGAAGAAACAAAAAGCAAACAAAAAATACTCTAGAGCAGAGGTTGTGTAGAAGAGACATACGTTGAGCATTCAAGATTAATCAGGTTTCTTTTTGTCACTTGTATACCACAAAGCCAGTACTCTAGTCAGGTCTTTTTCTGGGAAGGAGAAGTGGACAACAGTGATTCTTCTGTTTGGGATAGCTTTAAAATAAAGTGAGAGAGAGGGATTTTATGGTATGTGGAAGCAGAGTTAATCCAGGAGAGAACAGAGAAGTGGTAGAGGGTAAAGATAAGGTGTATGAGAAAAGGAAAATAAGAGGTAATCAGCAGAGGTATTTAAGAGAGGGAAAGTATGAGGGTAATAGCAAAGAGTTGGCAGGTGTAGGTGAGGAAATCCTTAGAGTAGGTAACAGTGAGAAAAGGGAGAGAAAATTTAGTAACAGGCAGTGAGAAAAGGAACAATACACTATTAGCTATGAAGAAACCAGACTGCCATAGTTTGGTAACAGTAGGTAAAAGTAGGCAGCAGAAAAGACTTAACCATTCAAATAACACTGCAAACATTCAATTACAGTCAAAAACAAGCAATGCATTCTTTCTGATTTAGCAGAAATATTACTTTGTTAACATCAGATCAAATATCAACACTGAGCAACGTTTCTAGGTTGGAGTCTAGGAGGCAGAATTGCAGCTTGATAGAGTGAGGTAGATATAATAGAAGAATTGTTACGAGTCAAAACAAGCCAGGCATAAACAGATTGATTATTGATACTAAGTGAGAGTTAAATATATGGGACCACAGTAAATAGTTACATCTGGTGGGTTCATGGAACATGTATAACCACTTATAGTACTGTTTAATAGATAATTCGTAACTGAGAAGTCTACAAATTTGGACACAATAAACTAAAATTGTCATTGAGCAGTTTTCAAAAAATTGTAAGCCAATTATAGGAAAAAGTCCACCGTGTTAATGACTTTATGAAAAAAAAATGAGAGTGAGAGGCGTACGATACAATTAAGTTATTACTGAACCACTCGCAATTAACCTGCTACTCAGAGCCACTTGCAATTCTTAGCTGCAATAAGATAAAGGTTCTAAGTGGAAAACAAGCACCAAATGTGAAGAAAGGGTGAGTTCTACCATTAGAACCATTGGCAAGAAGTACACAGTCTAGCAACCACAATTTAAGGTTACAAACAAAGCCAATAAAAGTCACAACAAGAGATTAACACAGCTATCGTACTTGCACACTATTTCTCAGTAGCCAAAACCTAGAGCTGCTACAGAGTCCAAAGCTAGTGCAGGAATAAAGACGGTGCCTGTGACTACAGGGACGTTAAGTAGCTTTAGGTGAGTCTTGTTTGGGGAGGGAAGAGGCGGGGTCAGGACAACTACAGCAAACGGAAGAGGGGGAAATACAAAAAGTAGGGAAAGGGTGGGGATTACAATAGAAGAGCCACACAAGGGGTTTCTCTGTGAGAAGAAACAAAAAAACAAAACAAAAGACTCTAAAGCAGAGTTTGGCCAAATGTAACTAAAGTAAGATGAACGAAAGACTGGGGAGTAAAAGTTAAGAGAGTTTATTAAAGTGAAGTAAGCCAGTACAACAGTAGATACTTTAAGGGTAGCTAGCATTCTTCAGACTATTCACCAGCGACTAGTGATTTCATGGAGTCAGTTAAGGGCTAAGTGAAGGGGAAAAAGTTTAGTTGATAGGGTGCAGTGGAGGGAATTTGAAAGAAAGGGGAGGGATGGAGAGAGGAAGGCTTATGAGATCAGTGTGCATGCCAAAACCTCAAAATAAGAATAAGGAGATACATTGTTAGATGGATGAAGGTAAAATGGTACACACTTCATACCTCAACCTGGCCAAAGCTTTTGCTACAATCCCTCACTGATGTATAGTGGAAAAGCTAAATAAACTGGCAATAAACCCCAACATAATGTGCAAGATTGCCAAATGCCTCACAAATAGATGCGGGATATCAAATAGGGAAAGTCACCTCAACAAAGAGATCAGTCACCAGTGGTGTCCCCCATGGTTCAGTGCCAGGACCTCTTCTGTTTAATATCTACTTCTTTAAAACCCAAATAAAAACTGGCTCTGGCTCACTACATTTGCAGATGACTGTGATAGCAGCAGTCTTGTAGCCCCAAATTACTTAGCTATCCTGCAGGAAGGTTTGTCTCAAACAAATAACTGGTGTCAGAATTTCTAGCTGAAACTAAATGCCAAAAATGCATTATTGTATTCTTTGGGAAGTCACTGACCAACTGGAATTATCACATTAACAATACATCTTTAAGAGTTGACCCAACTGTTTGGAACAGAAAAGTTTGGAGAGACTGCAGAGGATACCACCTGTCTGAAACAGACTCTCCATCCATGTAAAACAAAGCTCATCCCTGTCCATATTCAAGCTCAACTTAGATCTATGGATGGGTAATAGAAAATTTACACCTTGACTGCTCCCTGTTCTACTAATGGACCATAGCCAGCTCTTAAATGCTTTATGCCATGCATGGGTCCCTTCATGCTATCTATGGTATGATTAAAATTATTCTCAGTAGGGGTAATATATAATTATCAAACATGGGATGAGTAAGACCAATCTGAACCTGAATGGGATAATTTAATTCAAGCACCAAAAGGGAAATTGGTTAGGCTTAAAATGGCCCACAAGGGCAGCTAGCCTAATGCTTACCTATGAACTTATGCATGTTATAGTAATAGAAAAAGTAGAAGTAGGCCACCACGATAAAAATGCACAGTTTATTAAAAGGTAGATGAGCGCTTTCGGGTGCACAAACTGCACGATTCTTCAGATCTAATATATCAACTATTTAACTACATTTATATACAGAAAAGGAAGTATCTATTCCCTACTGATTGGTCAGATGAAACAAATAATCAATCAATCAATCAATCAATCAATCAGATCATTAAAACAATTTAAGACAATCAAAGGGTGTAACCTCTCTTCTATGCTGAAAAGCTTTTAAAAACGCTCCTATGTTACACCTCTACTTACATAAAACATGCTCTGATCAAAACAAACATCATGATAGTCAATGGTTATTAAAATATATACATGCATAATACTTACAACATTTATTTACTTCATTCTATTTAAATACTATCATCTAAAATATATTGACTAACCTACATAAGTAAAAATAAAAAATAAATAAATAAATAAAAAACAACATTCTGCTATTTCAGTTATGAATCCACATGAATCTGACTGAATATATCTGTAAAAATGTAAACACACTTTAAATAACTGTGACAGACAAACTAATTCTTACTGAATGAAGAAATCATTCATGAACAAAATACAATAAAAAGAATACAATAAAAAAGAATACAATAAAACGAAAAGAAAAAATAGAACAGTGCTTTATCAAACACATTGTCTAAGAATTCCTCATTTATAATAATAATAACATGTATAACTAAAATAATATCAATAAGAATATATATACATATGATGTAAAAAGATGTATGTATCACAATATAAGCTCTGCCCAAACTCCAACTACAGAGCAGTATGGTTTCTCTATAATTAAAACCCTATCCATATGCAATGTGGTATACTATTCAGGGCTTGTCTGATCTAATCTGAAGATCACTATATAAATATATAAATATATATATATAAAAAATGAAATGCCAATGCCAAAAACTATATATTCCAAGAAGGATGACCGGGAAAGTCACTCCTTACTTGAGTGAAATGAAGTAAAATGAAGTAAAAAATCATTGAACATGTGAAACCATAGATGGAAAACTGAAAAGCACTGTGGAAGAGGAGAAAAGGAACAGGGGCAGGTTGGAAAGGGAAGGAAGGGTGGTGTGAACAGCATCCAGAAGGTCTGGAGGAAACAATCAGCAAAGTCAAGATGCTATGTGAAATATGCTATATGAAAAGGTGTAGTCATTTGCGCACCTTCAAGGCAGATCTAATACTTATATAGGTGTTGAGGCCAGGAGGATAATGTGCCTTCAGTTTTAAAATCCAACCTAACTCTATGTGTTCCAGCTCATTGAAATTATCCCCTTTCCTCTTATTGAGGGTTTTTTTCTGCAATACCTTAAAACTGAAGGTATGTCCAGGACATTCTAATATATGCTTGGCCAGGGCATTCTTGTTATCTAACTTCTTGATTTCATATAAATGATCATATATCCTGTCTTTTAGGCGTCTTGTGGTCATGCCACTGTAGAATGATTGGCACATTCCACAATTTGCCATGTATATAATATTCATGTCTTCACAATTCGCCATATGTTTTGGTTCATATTTGTAATCTAGGCTGGGATGTATGAATACTTGATCAGAAGAAATCCAGGTACACATGTTGCATTTGCCACAAGGATAGGTGCCCAGCCTCTTTATAGTGTTAACTTGAATATTCACTGACCCTTCATATTTCTCTACACATAAAATCCTCCTTAAATTTTTACTGTTTCTATATATAAAGGTGGGCTGAGAGCCTACTACCTTTCTTATGTCACTATCCACTGTCAGAATATGCCAATTCTTGAAGATCACCCCTGTAATATATTTAATATCACTAGTGAATTTCAAGAGGAAACTGACCCTATAAGTGTCCGAATCACTAACATTCTGCTGATATAACCTCGGGCGAACCCTTTCTATTAAAGTGCTATCATCCTTTGACATAAATGAGGATTTGATCTTATGTACCATCTCAACATCATAGCCCCTATCGAGGAATAGTTCCTCTAGAACCTGATATTCCTTATTCAATTCCTCTGGGTTGTCACATAGTCTGCTAACCCTAGTAAACTGACCCTTAACTATATTCCTGAAAATGAATCTGGGGTGCATGCTATCAAATCTTAATACGGTATTCCTCCAACAGGGTTTCCTGTAGAGAGACGTATTAAGTCTCCCTTTCCCATCCTTACTAATCGTGATATCTAAAAAATTGATCTGTGAGGCTGAAGCTTCTATCGTAAATCTTAAAAACTCTGTGGTCAACTCAAGCTCCTCTATGAAAGTGGTGAGTTCTTCAACTGTCCCTTCCCAAAAGAGTAAGATGTCATCTACAAATCTTCTGTAAAGAAGAATTTTCGAGAAGTTAACATGGTTGAATAAGCAAGAGGACTCCCAAAAGTGCACTACCAAGCTGGCATATGTGTTTGCACAGGGAGTCCCCATTGCCACTCCCCATTGTTGTAAAAAATGCTGTTCTTTATACATAAGTATGTTATTGGTTAATACCAATTATAACAAGGTGTTTAACAATATTTGTTCATTCCTACTGTACCTTTGATTATGATTCAATATATCCCTTATTGCTTCCTGTCCATAGAGATTGGGAATGGAGGTAAACAGACTCTTGACATCTAATGTTACCAATAAACAAGAATCAGAAATGGCCCTATCCAACCTTTTTAGATCTTCCAGTAACTGGTATGTATCCCTAAGTATGGTCGGTATTTCTGCCACTATTGGTCTTAATTTCTTTTCTGTATAGATAGAAATGTTTTCTGTTACCCACCCATTCCCTACTACAATGGGGCGCAGAGGAGGTGGAAATAAACCCTTATGGACTTTGGGAAGCCCTTTAATGTATGGTATCTTAGGATGTTCTATGAAGAAGAACACAAATAAATCTCTATCAATTTGTCTGCCCATCATCAAATCATATAGTTCTTGATGAACTTCATATATATGTCGCTCTACAGTACCCCGATCAATCAATTTATATGTATCAACATCTTCTAACAACTTGTTCATACTTAATATGTAATCATTCATATTTAACAAAACTACCCCCCTTTATCTGCAGGTTTGACAATAACATTCTCATTATTGAGTAATGAATTTATAGAATTCCATTCATCTTGATTCATGTTGAAGTACAATGCTCCTGGTCTATCTCTAGAATAATACAGATACAAGTCATGTTCACAAGCCTTAATAAAACAGTCTAATAAGGGATGTAAAGTTGGCATGAAAGTACTTTTCTTTTTAAAAATGTAATTAGTATTATTCAGCTTATTCATCTCTAGAGTCCACCTTTATTAAAAAAACAATTTTAAGGAAACTGATCTTACAAACTTTCTCAAATCAATGAGTGTTTCACTAAGATGACTAACCTGTGCCGGTATGTAAGAAAGTCCTTTATTCAATACTGAAATGTCCACTTTAGAAAGTTCAACATGAGATAAATTAAAAACGAGATGGTTCAATCCCTTGTCCGTCCTTTCCTTGTCTGTGATTCTCCCGAATGTTTTCTTTTCGTTCTTCCTTGACTCCGTGATCTGTTTCCTGATGTCCTGTTGAGTTGGACGGGCAGGGGCAAAAAACGTTCTATGCTGTCCTGTACCTTGGGCTTTGCTCCCATGTTGTTATGCTTATTAAGCGCCAACTGGTTCGGAGGTGGCATACCTGACGCAACCAGCATGGAAGTCCCTGTAAGTTCAGGATGTGATGCAAAAGCGTTGTCTGGCCCCGATGAAGGCATTAAAGGGGCAACTTCCAAGGAATCTTGACAACGAACTGGTGTTGTCCCATCTAAAGGTGACCCTGTATTAGATGGTCCCTGAGTGCGTGAAAACCTGGGCCAAACAAACACTTGCCCATTGGAGAAATCCCGATGATATCTCTGAAGTTTGCGTAGCTTCGTTTTCTGGAGCCTGTCACTGTATGAAGTTATCTGTCCATAGAGATTATCCAGTCTTAATAAAAAGATTTCCCCTTTAAATCTCGATGTCATATCACTGTTTAACTTATCAGCTTTAGCGGCAAGTTCATTTTCTATAGGTAGAAAATATTCTATCAAAAGTTTGATGTAATTATAGCTGAGCTCCAGATTTAACTTCTGCCAGCTTTTAAGTATTTCTGGATGATTATCTCTGTATGAGGGCATGCACAAAACCCTCATACCTCGTGGAACTACTTTAAAATGTAGACAGGCCTCAAGATGTCTACGTTGCCAAACAAGCCGATGAAGCTTATATAGACAGTTTTCTAGTTCTTTAAATAAAGCGTTGAAATCAGACATGTCACTGACATTACCCAAGTCTGGTAACATGGTAACAGAAAGTTCCATACCTAATAAAGGATTATCTTTCTTTTCTATCAGGGTATTCCATCTCCGATTGAGATTGAGTCTCTCCGGTACATAGTCCAATTCTACGGAAGATCCTTCCATCATGTGGAGACAGGTACAGCAACCAAAAAGCAAACAGCAAACAAAGACAGTCCTGGCTCCTGAAGGTCTCTTCTAAAATGAAAAAGCAGTAAAAGAAAAAGTAGAAGTAGACCACCACGATAAAAATGCACAGTTTATTAAAAGGTAGATGAGCGCTTTCGCGTGCACAAACTGCACGCTTCTTCAGATCTAATATATCAACTATTTAACTCCATTTATATACAGAAAAGGAAGTATCTATTCCCTACTGATTAGTCAGATGAAACAAATAATCAATCAATCAATCAGATCATTAAAACAATTTAAGACAATCAAAGGGCGTAACCTCTCTTCTATACTGAAAGCTTTTAAAAACGCTCCTATGTTGCACCTCTACTTACATAAAACATGCTCTGATCAAAACAAACATCATGATAGTCAAAGGTTATTAAAATATATACATGCATAATACTTACAACATTTATTTACTTCATTCTATTTAAATACTTATGCATATTATGTTATTGTAAAGAATATCAGAATATTTTAGTAGCTGAACATTGCACTTGACACTTACTGTTTGTGACAATGATGTCTCTATGACAGAAAATCAACACATAGGTTATCATGTATATTTGTTTTTCAAAAGAGAAAGAGCACAGTGAACTTTTGGACAGGAATAACCAGGCAAGCATTCAGAAACACTTCATCAACTAAATACAGTTAAAGTATTGACACAGTGTTCTTGATGCATGAGAACAGTGAAGAGAGGCACATTGATGTGCTGCACATCTGTGAATTTGATGGTACCAGCATGATTAGGGGAGCATTACTAACAACTGCCATGAAATTCAGAGTTTGGGCTGCAACAGGTGCTAGCATAATTTTGGAAATTTATTATGAGATGTGTTTTTTCAGCTACATTTATCTTGTCAATGAAATATGTGCACAAAAGGTTTTTTGAAGGTAAGAAAGCTACTCAGGCATGTAATATGTTTTCTAAAGCTCTGTGATGATGAGTAAAATACAGCTGCCATTGTGAATATGTACTGTAGTCACTGATATGTTAATACTATTGCATAGCGTCGTCATTTTAAGTGTATGTATCATAATCTATTGCATTTCTGAGCCTAGTGTCGAGCGTTCTTGAGATGACTGAAATGTTTACATTAGTTTATTCAGCAGTAATTTGTACAAAATAAAAGTTACCCATCTGAGTAAATTGCTGGTGTATAATGACTTTTCTGAAACTGCCATTCATAGTTCCTGGGTAACCATTGGTGCACAGCCTGACAGTGCCAGAATGGAGATCTTTTTGATGTGCAAAAAACAAAACAAAACAAAAAAATGCTATCAGTTACAGATCTGTGCTGTAATCAAACAAGGTCACATTTGATGAATTTGGTGATTTTATTGTAGCATGTCACCAGTTTGAGTTTAGAAGAGCTTTGGATATTAGTAAGTAGGGGGGTACAGTAGAGGAGAAAGGGTAGGAGGTATGTTGTGGTTATGATTATTCTTGTGGATGGGCTTAGGAAGTAATTATGTTTGTAAAGGGTTCTAAGTTTAAAATGCGTTTTGTGAATATTATATTCTACATGATGGTCAAATTTCATGTGTTCATCAACAGTGACTCCAAGGAGCTTTGTGTGGCTAACAACTTCAATTAATGATTTATTAAGAGGAAAGATGGTGAACCCTTATTTAAGGAGGTTCTTTTTTGGGGGAGAAAAGTATGATTTGGGATTTTTGGGGTTCAGGGCTAGGTGGTTATTGGGGTCTATATTATATCATCGAACACTTAAAAAAGCAAACGATAAATAATCAACCCCATGTAAGCGAAAGCTTACAATCTTGAAAGCTCAGAACAATGATTTTTAATTTCCAAGGGAAAAAAATCGCTGTTTCAAAAAAAAAAAAAAATTGAAAGAATACATAAAGTGGGGGGCTTTGCCCCCCACACCCCCTACTTAAATACACCAACTCCAAGATCATACTACAGTGCCGAAAACGGCAAAGTAATGGAAGCAGCCATGCAAATTCTTTCCCTGGGAAAGAATTTGCTTAAAAGCCGCTTCACTATTTTGCCTTTTCGTTGCTTTAAGTTTGACCAAGACGCATTTGATAGAATGCATCTTGGTCATCTAATAGGAACCTGGTTATTGTGTATCCAAGATTAAGTGGAGGTGAAGGCCTTTTGAGTTCATATAAGTAAGTCAGAGATAGAGTTGACAGAGCAGACGATGGTAAAGTCATCTGCATACTGAATAACAGATCCTTGCGACAGTGATGACTGGAAATTGTTGATGAATACGCTAAATAGGATTGGTCCAAGTATGGAACCTTGGGGAACACCACAGGTGGTGTTGAGGAAAGGAGAGATGGAGTTTTGCCATCTAACTGTTTGTTGTCTTTCATTTAAATAGCTAGAGAACCAGTTTAGTGTATGGGGCGAAAGACCAATCTTGGAGAATTGGGTGATGAGTAGAGGGTGAGAAACAGTGTCAAAGGCTTTGGATAGGTAAAGGAAGAAGAGGGAGACAATTTTCCCACCGTCACGGGCTTTATTTACAGTATCCATAAAGGCGAGAAGGGCAGTTGTAGTACTATGGAAAGGCCTGAAGCCATGTTATGAGGCTGAGAGTATTTGCTTGTTTAGAAGGTAGCGGAGAAGTTGACTGTTGATGCATTTTTCTAAGATTTTGGAGATTAAGGAAAGCATTGTATTTGGTTGGAAGTTAGTGATGTCAGTGTTATTGCCACCTTTATGAAGGGTAGAAAATGAAGACCTTTTTCCAGGCTTTAGGTATAAAGGATGGATCTATTTATAAGTATGGTTATGGGGTAAGAGATACTGTCAGAAGCAATTTTTAGGTATTCTGAGGGTAGATTATCAGGGGCTTTGGAGCAGGGTTTTAGTTTTAGTAGTAGTTGTTTTATGGTTGAGTTTGGGGTGGGTTTTAGGGTAAAGGTAGAAGAGGGGTCAATATTTGGTTCTTGTGAGGGAGGGTGTTAGTAGGGGAGGAGGAGGAGTGACTGGGTGAACTAAGTGTGGATGTGTGGCAAGTGGAATAGTTTGAGATCTTTCTGATGTGCAAAAAACAAAACAAAACAAAGAATGCTATCAGTTACAGACCTGTGCTGTAATCAAACAGGGTCACATTTGATTAATTTCAGTAAAACAGCATTTTATCAGTAAAAAAAAAACAAAAACAAACAAACAAAAAAAAACATGCAGTTAAATACCTTGTTGCATCCCACAAACAGAAAGGTGCTATTTCTTCTCAGAGGAACAGAGTGTTACATGAGTAAGTGAACAGTTTTTGCCAAAAAAGAAATATAAATGAAACAGCATACTTTTACAAATGTGTGGAAGCCAAAGGTGAGCATTCTGAAGCTTTTGTACAGCAATTGTATGAACTGGTTGAAAAAATGGCACAGAAGATGAATAAATCAGAGACAAATTTTTGAATGGACTGGCTGATTTAAAAGTATCTTAAATATTACAACCTGAAGTAAATTAACTTTAGGAAAGGCATTGCAAATTACCAGAGAGATGGAATTACTCAAAAAGCAAAATGCTAGTTTAACATGGCTAATGACGTGTGCGTGATCAAACATATAAAGTTTCTGACAAGTATAAAAGAGGCATAATTCTGGATCTGATGTTATCTATGTCATTATTCCCCACAGTAAGGTCTTGGATCCGACATCGGATCTGAGCCAGCAACTTTAGCTTGGACAGATTCAAAGCTCAAGCTCCTCCCTCTCCCATAATCCCATGCTGACCTCTAACCCTCACATCTCGTTTGCCGCTTCCTGCTATGGACATGATCTTTGGCTCTCACTCAGATAAGTGCTTTCTATACATGTTTTCAACTTAGTTTAAATTAGTTTAAACTTAGTTTAACTTTAGACTTAAACTTTAGTGTTAGCAGTCATTTCTTTACCTCCTCTCCTTTAGACATTTATCAGGTAGTTCCCCATTGTAAGTTAGGCATTTGGTGCCTTTTTTCTCCTTAGACTGTCTTTAGTCTTTCTTAGGGTAGTGTTACAGTATTTTCATACTTTGGTGTTTGGTAATCTCTCAATTATGTCTGAGAAAACCTCCGGGTTTAAGAAGTACTCCTCCTGCGGTTGGAAGATGCCAATTCTGACACGCACAAGGAATGCTTGTATTGTTTAGGGGCTCTTCACCTGGAGGTTGAATGCGATGTCTGTGCCACATTCTATCCCAGGGCCTTAACAGAGTGCAGTAATAAATTACTGCTTAAAGGTATGGTTCAGGGGGGTCCTTATGTTTCCCCTCAAGGCTTCCTCTTCTGATCCCAAACAGAAGGCCCCTTTCATTCCTTTGGTGGCTTCAAAAAAACATAGGCTGTTGGATCCTAGATCTCTAGATCTGACTCCATCCCAGGCTACATCAGATCCAAGATCTTCAGATCCCAGATCTTTGGACTCTTCTACTGGATCCAGGGCCTCCTTGGATCAGAGGCCCTCAGATCCAATGAAGGCCAGACCAGCCTTGGTTCCAACCAGTTCATCAGATTCACTTGCTTCTACCTCTCAGCCTTCAGATCCGACAGGCTTTTTGGGTCCTCCTATAGTTATAGAGCATTCGGCTTCACCTGGTTCCTTTAGGCATTTGTTTCGATCAGCTCCTAGACCTCAGAGCCAAACTCCAGAGGATAGACACAAATTTTTAGAGTCCTCAATTGGATAACCCAGCCAAGTCTACCCACTACTCCACTTCCTTCAGATCATCTAGAAGCTTGTTACCCTCAGATATGGACAGGATGATGAGGAGTTTTCTCAAAGCCCAGATAGAGTTGAGGCTTCTGGTGTCCCCAGCCCAGCCAGCTAGGGGAGCCTCTCCAATCCCAGGTCACCATTCTCCTCTTTCAATGTCAAGGGCTTTGGAATTGCAGGACCTGGATACCCACAATTAGATCCCAGTGGTGCCAAGTATCCCCTTTTTTCAACTCTGGCAGGGCCACTGACCTGCTCTGTTTCCCTGACCATGGACCAGAGCAGGCCTCGGTCCAGAGCAGTTGGCACCGGCTCCATGGTGCGGGGTCTGGTCCTGGCCTTTCAGACCCTTGGAAGAATCAGCCCTAGACAGCTCCAGTCTGGTATAGTTTGGGGGTCATGGTCCTGCATCAGGGTCCATTCTTCTTCCTGGTTGGCATCACCCTCTAGGAATGAGGTTTTGACCTCTTCCAACCTATTGGCCTTCACGGTGGTAGAAAGGACCTTCATCAGGACTGGAGCAACATCTCCCACTCATCCAGGTCCACCAGTACCCCTCTCTACCTTGGGTAATGAAGCCTTCCATCCTGTCCAGTGACAGCCCTCCCGTACTAGCCTTCAGGGGGTTTCCTCCCCTAGTGGGGTCCCTGCATCTTCCGAGTCCTCCCCAGAGCCCCCCATGGAAGAGGTACCTTATAAAAGAAAGTGCAAGAGGAAACAGGTTCATGCATAGAGTCCCTCACAGAAGACATGGACCTCGATGAAGGAGACAGGTCCCCCAGACCTCCGCCTGATGATGTCTCCTTTGAGGACATCTTGGAGATCCTCAGGCAAAAGAGTAGATGGGCTCACCAACCCCCACCTTCAGAGGTGTCCGCGTTCCTGAAGGCTTTTGAGATGAGCCTGTCTACTTCCTGGATGTCCCCCTCTGCTGACTAGTTGGTGGAACTTATTCTCTGCAAGGCTTGGAAGGAACCTGACACTGTGGAACCAGTACCTATGTGAGCTGACAAGTTCCTAAGTCCTTCCATGGACTGTCCTTTCTGGAGCAAAGGAGTCCTGGTTAATGCCATCATGGTTGCTGCTGCTACCAAAAAGGAGCTAGTGGAGCAGAGCTCCATGTTTCATCTCCCAAACAGAGAGTCTCTGGAGCCTGACTGACATGAGAAGTATGTGTTTGCCTCTGCTACCTTTGGACTGCGGGCAATTAATTACTTGGCACACCTCACCTGCCTTTAAAGGGACTTGGTCAAAGAACTCTCTGCTTCCCTTAAAGAGTTGTTGCCAGAGCAGGACCTCAAGAAGGTATCTCCCAAGCTTTTTACTCTGATGTCCCTCATAATTCCTCAATTACGTTAATTTTCAATGCAGCAGAAGCTACCTCTTGAGTGCCAGGTACCAGCATAGCTTTATGACGACATGCTTAGTTATGACTATGCAGGTTTGTGGAGGCCTTCAAAGTGTCTTTTACCAATGCTCCCTTTAATGGGCCACCCTCTTTGGACCTTCTGTGAAAGATACT
Organism: Protopterus annectens; assembly: GCF_019279795.1. Lineage (NCBI taxonomy): Eukaryota > Metazoa > Chordata > Ceratodontiformes > Protopteridae > Protopterus > Protopterus annectens. Next base: position 102,926,836 of record NC_056733.1, on the reverse strand, counting down.
CTAACCCATAATGAGCAGGAAGGGAAGACCTTCTCTGTGGTTGGGATCAAGTTTTCTACTCCTCAGAGGTCATTTTCCAAGGCCCAATGAGCAGCTAAGAAGATATGGTTCCAGAGGTCACAGTCTTCCTTCCAGGACACTCCTGATGATTCCTCTTCCAGAGGAATAGCAGATGATTCAGTGGTAGACACCACCCTAGAGGTGGGGGGGGGGCAGCAGAAAAATGAGGGCTCCACGTAACCTTTCTCTGAGCAGCCCTTTCAGCACTACTGAAGCGTTGCTCGACTATCCTGCCATGGAAGCAGTCCGGGATCATCTTTCCCTTCAGCCACTAGCCTGGACAAGCATTACCTCTGATCAGTGGGTGTTAAACATTGTTTCCATGGGTTATTTCATTCCCTTTTTATGACCTCCTTCTACAAGAAGGTATCTCATTGACATACCACCGCACCAGAGGGAGTTGGCCTTTAAGGAAGTTGTACAACTTCTTCAAAAAAGAGCCATCCAAGAGGTGTTAATGGGATAAAGAGGATCTGGAACTTACTCTCACTTCTTTTTAGTGCCAAAAAAGACCGAGGACCTGTGTCCTATTCTGGACCTCAGCAAGCTGAATCTATCGGTCAAGAAGTCCCAAGTTCCAGATGGTCACTGTTCAGTCTATTCTGTCTCTTATGCAAGGGTGACTGGATGTGCTCAGTGGATCTCCAGGATGCCTACTATCACATCAGTATAGACTGCTGCCTGAGGAGACACCTTTATTTCTGATTAGGGGCTAGTCATTACCAGTTCAGAGCCCTGCCACATGCACCTGTTGCTCTGGATTTTACATTGGTAAAAGGAATAAACTTTTGAAAGAATGCATTCTTCATCATTTAAATGATATTAAGAAAGCAGTTTAGAGCAATGCACTTTCACAACATATAATGTCTAATCGTGGTCATAGGTTAATATACACAGAAATTACAGTTGCTTGATCCTGAGGGGGCAGCTACCCAATTGAAGAGCTATGACTAGATACTTGTTACAATATCAATGAAATGGACTTGTTATGTTTTAGTATCTGAGGAAGAGCTATGACTGGATATTTGTTACAATATCAATGAAATGGACTTGTTATGTTTTAGTATCTGAGGAAGAGCTATGACTGGATATTTGTTACAATATCAATGAAATGGACTTGTTATGTTTTAGGATCTGAGGAAGGCCGAAAGGCTGAAAGGGCTTATCTGTTTGGACTGTTTTATTATTTTTACTCCTACTTAGTTTTATTGTTTTTAAATTGCTTAATACATTGTTTCTGTTGTGGTCTAGCCAGTTTGCTTATTTGTTTAGTAATTATTGGTTCCGGCTTTGATTTTTAGCGATGAACAGGGATTTTTTTGATTTTAGTATTATTTGTTTTTGTTGGTTTCTTTTGTTGCACATGGCAAGAGGAAACACTGAATATGCTGGAACTGTTGACACTTCATTTATGCTTAAGAATAGACTACCAATAGAACTAAGTGTAAATTGTGCTCTGCCAGAGTTTACAGTAAGTCCTGTTAATCCACTTCTAGCACTTGACTTAAATGCAGAAGCACAGAAGGATTTAAATGTACCTGTAGATGCTGAAATGTTTGATAGAATATTTTTAGAAGGAGAGAATGCTGCTTATCATTTAAAAAGTCTATAATGGCAGTGTTTTCATTTTGAAGCTTGCTTGCATTACCATGTTATTCCAAGGGGTATATGGGTTAAATGTATGCTGACATATGGCAATACCTATCCTGAGTTGCTTGCACAGTGGCAAGCTATTAATACTGAGACTATTTTTAAATATATTGAGCTATTAATTGACTACTTCAGACCTATTGAGGAGGAGACAGTGGACCTAATTAGAAAGAAGCAGTCTGAACTTGAAAATGTGGCACTCTCTGATTCATTCCTAGGCAAACTACAAACCTTGCAATGTAATTTTAATTTGTACAATAACAAACCGAAGAGTGTGAAATGCTTTAAATTAGCCAGAGATTTTCAGGACTTCAAATCCGGTAATTTATTTGAATGGCCGAAGACTGAAATTAAATCAGATAAAACAAGGAAGAGGTCAGAAGCCTTTACTGGGATGCCTAAAACATTTAGTACATCTGATACAGAGTGAAATAGTGTACAATTGTAGAGTGAACTGAATAAAGCATTAGCAGCTTTTAACCATGAGAAAGTGACCCCAGTGCCAGGTTCTAGTTCCAATGATGACACTGAGGTTTTGAATGTACAGAAAGTTACAACTAAAGGAGATAAAGGAAGTGATAATTCTCAAACACACCAATGGATGGAGTTAGGAATTAGACTGAAAGAAGGAGCTTCTCATTTATCGTTTCTTTTTCATGGTATTCATCAAACAGCAACAATGTCCGCATCAACAACACTCCCTGAGTAGGGGAGGAAAAGAAGGAAGATGATGAATCAGTAGAAACCAACTCCAACAATTATCTTGTCAATAGTTCTAACTGAATGTGGTACAAACACATCTGTTGAATAAGGGACTATCTTTTATACCAGCACTTAGATCGAGACTTAGTAAATATACTATTGACATCAAATGTTTTGGAAGAAATGTTACATTAAAAAACTTTTTGGTAACATGAGCAATGAGTCATCAGCCGGTAAGTTTAAGAAACAAAGTATGTTTGTGCCAATTCCACATCCCATGATAGAGTTAATCATGCAAATGTGTGAGAAGGGTGTGACAGATCTTTTACACAAAAATGATCATAGAGGCTTCTACAACCTAAATGGTGATGAACTGAGAGCTCTACGAGATTTGATGTACAATAAAGAAATAGTAATTAAGCCTGCTGATGAAGTGGGTGCAGTTGTTGTGATTGATGTTAATGATTACCAGAAGAGAATGATAGATATGTTGAGTGACATTCGCATGTACATGAAGATACCCATATGGGAAGTTAATAAGGAAATCCAGAATGTCACTGATGCTTTATATGACTTATTTATGACAAGAATCATTACAAAGGAGTTGCATGACTGTTTCAGGGTCAAGCATCCACAGATACCAGTGATTAATGGATACCTAAGATACACAAGAATGTACAAGACTTACCCTTGCGACCGATTGTATCTGGCAGGGGATGGGTTACTGAACCTGCTTTTATTTATGTTGAACATTACCTGAAGAAGCTGCTGCCAAAGGCTAATACATATCTAAGAGAAACATCCCATTTTTTGGAGACTCTGTATGAGAAGTTGGTACAAGCTGATTTAATGACCCATAAATCAGATCTGATGATGGTCACTGTGGATGTTTGCAGTCTTTTACTGTGATTCTGAATTAATATGGTATAAGTGCAGTTAAAGATTTTATGAGAGCAGAACTTGAAGAGGTAATGTCTGTCAGACTTATATGTATATTATTGGAGCTTATTTTGGAGAATAATATATTTTCATATGGAGATGATTACTATTGACAGAATGGGGGGAGTGGCCATGAGCACCTCATGTTCCAATAGTTATTCGAACATTGTCATGGCCCAATGGGAAATTAAATATATATTTAATAAGATCAACTCATGGAGGAATGACATTTTGTATTATGGTCAATTCATGTATGATATACTTCTTATATGGAGAGGAAACAAAACCAGCCTTCTTAATTTTGTAAAGTTTTTAGAGACAACCACCACTTTTCTTGAATTTGAAGTTTGCACATCAACAACAAAACGTTTTGTGGATGTTAGAATAACAATAGATGATACATGATATTTTAATATGGCTATTTATCAGAAGGATTGGTGGGGAAATCATCTCTTGCATAATACAAGTATGCATCCGTGACATATTTTTCCCCAAATAGTCAAGGGACAACCTCTCCAAACATCAAGACTTTATATAGATATAAGAACATATGCACATGAAAAGCAAACACTTTTATGGAATGTTCATGACAAAGGTTACAGAAATAAGGACGTTCAACCACATACTATGGGGATAGGAGACATAAGGAATACAAAAGGACAACCCCAATTTTCTGACAAGGTAGATATTAATGTGGAAAGCCATAGACATAATAATGAGGAGCCACCCATTAGATGTTTACTTACATACAGTTCAGATGCTCCTGAAATATGTAATATAATAAAGAAAAATTGGTCGAGCTTAACTGTAGATGAAAATTTAAGATGCACTGTAGGGGAGACACCTTTTTTTGTTTTAGAAATCACATGAACTTAAAGAGGTTGCTTTACTATAGGAACAACAGCAAAGGATCTAACATCACAATCTCTAGGAAGGGCACTTTTACATGTGGTAAATGTAAGGCATGAAGCTGCATCAATGCTACCAATAAATTTGTGCATCCTATTACTCATAAAAAGTACTGGCTTAATAAATATGCCACTTACAGTACTAGAAATGTGATCTATGTTGCCACATGCACCTGTTGCTCTGGACTTTACATTGGTAAAATGAACAGACTTTTTAAAAAAACACATTCTTTGTCATTTAAATGATATTAAGAATGCATTTCAGAGCAGTGCATTTTCACACCATATAATGTCTAATCATGGTCATAGGTTCCTGTTCATGGCTTTAGAGATTATTTCTGAAGATCCGAGAGGAGGTGATATGCACAACAGAACAGAAATTGAGGAAATGAAATGGATAATGGACATGCAAGCTGACCACTCACTTGGAATAAATGGTTTGATTCCACTAAAACTGATCTTAAATGGGCAGTGGCTCCTAGATGAACTATAATTGGTTAATATACACGGAAATAACATTTGCATAAAAAAGCTGATCCTGAGAGGGTGGCTGCCCATTTGAAGAGCTATTATTGAATATTTGTTACGATATCAAGGAAAATGAGTTGTTATGTTTTAGGATCTGAGGAAGGCTGAAAAGCTGAAAGCACTTATCCATTTGGAGTGTTTTATTATTTTTACTCCTACTTAGTTTTACTGCTTTTAATTTGCTTAATAAATTGTTTCTGTGGTGGTCTAGCCAGTTGTTTGCTTATTTTTTAATGTTTTCATGCTTTAGTGTTTGTTAATCTCTCAATTATGTCTGAGAAGCCCTTTGGGTTTAAGAAGTGCTACTTGTACAGTCAGAAGATGCCTAATTCCGACTCGCATGAGGAGTGCTTATATTGTTTAGGGGCTCCTCACCTGGAGATTGAATATAATGTCTGTGCCATATTCAATCCCAGGGCCTTAGCAGAGCACCATAATAAATTACTGCTTAAAGGTATGGTTCAGGAGAGTCCTCATGTTTATCTTCCCAAGGCTTCCTCATCTGATCCCAAATAGAAGGCTCCTTCCATTCCTTTGGTGGCTTCAAAAAAACTAGAGTGTTGGATTATAGATCTCCAGATCTGACTCCAGCCCAGGCTGTTTCTGATCTGAGATCTTCAGATCCCAGATCTGTGGACTGTTCTACCAGATCCAGGGCTTCCTCGGATTGAAGGCCCTCAGATTCGGTCAAGGCCAGACCAGCCTGAGATCTGACCAGTTCATTGGATCCAATTACTTCTATCTCTTGGCCTTTGGCTCCAACAGGCTTGTTGGGTCCTTCTATCGAGGATTTGTCTTTGCTTGCATCCTCTAGGCATTTATTTCTGTCAGCTCCTAGACCTCAGAGCTGAACTACAGAGCATACACACAGATCTTTGGAACCCAACATTTGATCTCCAGCCAAGTCTACCCACTCCTCCACTTCCTCCAGATATTCTAGAATCTTGTTACCCTCAGATACGGACAGGATGATGAGGAGCTTTCTCAAAGCCCAGATAGAGTTGAGGCTTCCGAGGTCCCCAGCCCACTCGGCTAGGGGAGCCTCTCTAATCCCCAGTCATCATTCTCCTCTTTTGACTCCAAGGGCTGTGGTATCTCAAGACCTAGATACCCACAGTTGGATCCTGATGGTGCTGAGTATCCCCTTTTTCTCTGCTCCGTCAATGCCTGTGGTCTGCTCTGTTCTCCTGCCCTCAGACCAGAGTGGGCCCTGGGCTGGACCGGTTGGCACCGGCTGCATGGAGATGGGGTCTGGTCCTGGCCTTTCAGACCAATCCCTTCCCCTGGGAGCCTCAGCCCTAGACAGCTCTGATCCGCTATCATCCAAGGGTCATGGTGCTGTATCAGGGTCTGTTATTTCTTTCTGTGAGGTCTCACCCTCTGGGAATGGGGATGGGACGTCTTCCAGCCTGTCAGCCTTCAGGGTGGTAGAGAGGACCTTCTGAAGGACTGGAGTGATGCCTCATGCTCCTCCAGGTCCACCCATACCCTTCTCTACCTTGGGTGATGAGGCATCCCATCTTCTGCAAGGTCAACCCTCCATACTATCCTTCAGGGTTTTTCTCACCTCCCAGGATCCCCGCATCTTCCAAGTCCTCCCTGGAGCCCCCACAGAGGAGGCGCCTTGTAAGAAAAAGTGCAAGAGGAGGCACTTGGACTCACCCATTAAGTCCCTCACAGAAGACACAGACCTCGATGATGGAGATGGGTCCCCCAAATCTCTGCCCAATGATGTCTCCTTTGTGGACATCCTGGAGATCCTTTGGAAAAAGGGTGGATGGTCTCCCCAATCCCCATCTTTGGAGGAGTCCATGTTCCTGACGGCTTTTGGGATGGGCTTGTCTACTTCCTGGGTGTTCCCCATGCTGATGGATTGGTGAATCTTATCACCCACAGGGCTTGGAAGGAACCCGGCACTGTGGAACCAGTACCTAAGTGAACCAACAAGTTCCTTAGTCCTCCTGTGGACCGTACTTTCTGGAGTAAAGGAGTCCCTGTCAATGCAATTGTGGTTGCCACTGCCACCAAAAGGAGCTGGTAGAGCAGAGCTCCACAGTCCATCTCCCAAATAGGGAGTCTGGGCTGATTGGCAGCCATGGGAAGCATATGTTTGCCTCATCTACCTTTGGATTGAGGGCAATTAATTACTTGGCACACTTCACCCACCTTCAAAGGGACTTGGTCAAAGAACTCTCCACTTCCCTTATAGAGTTATTGTCAGAGGAGGACCTCTAGAAGGTGTCTCCCAAGCTTTCTACTCTGATGTCCCTCATTAATTCCTCAATGAGGTTAATTTCCAATGCAGCAGAAGCTGCCTTTTAATCAGCAGGAACTGGCATAGCTACAAGTTGGCATGCTTGGTTATGACTATGTGGGTTGCAGAGGTCTTCAAAGCATCTTTTACCAATGCTCCCTTTGATGGGTCCACCCTCTTTGGACCTTCTGTGAAAGACACTCTAACCTGTAGTGAGCAGGAAGGGAAGACATTGTCTGTGGTTGGGATCAAGTTTTCTACTCCTCAGAGGTCATTTTCCAAGACCCAATGAGGAGCTAGGAAGATCTGGTTCCAGAGGACACAGTCTTCCTACCAGGATGCTCCTGGTGATTTGTTTTCCAGAGGCAGGGAGAGAGGATTCAATGGCAGACACCACCCTAGAGGCAGGGGGATCCACAAAATCAGGGATCTGGGTAATCTTTCTCTGAATAGCCCTTTCAGCACCCCTGAAGTGTTGCTTGACTGTCCTAACCTGGAGGCAGTCGAGGGTCATCTTTCCCTTCACCCACTAGTCTGGACAAGCATCACCTCCAAAAAGTGGGTGTTAAACAGCCAGGGGTTACTTCATTCCTTTTTTTCAACTCCCACCTATAAGAAGATATCTCCCCGATATACCACCTTGCCAGAGGGAGTTAGCCTTCAAGGAAATTCTACAACTTCTTCAAAACAAACATCCAAGAGGTCCCAACAGGACAAAGAGGATCTGAAACTTACTGTCACTTCTTTTAAGTGCCAACAAAGACTGGGGACCTGCATCCTATTCTGGACCTCAGTGAGTCGAATCTATTGGTCAAGAATTCCACATTCCGGATGGTCACTGTTTGATCCAGTTTGCCTCTCTTATGCAAGGGCAATTGGATGTGCTCAGTGGATCTCTAGGATGCCTACTGTCACATCAAGATAGACAGATATTCGAGGAGACACCTTTGCTTCTGATTAGGGGCCAATCATTACCAGTTCAGAGCCCCCTGGGTGTTTACCAAATGTATGGCAGTGGTGGCGGCTCACCTGAGGCTGCAGGGATTCCAAGTGTTTGTGTACCTTGACTGACTCCTCACTTTACCCATGAGACATTGACTTCCACAAGCTGTCTAATATGTCCTTCTTTCTATTCAGCCAGTTGAGAATTACAGTGAACCTCTTGAAGTCCAATCTGGTCCTAATGCAAAAATTAGAGTTCATAGGAGTCCAGCTAGACTCCATCTCAGAGATTGCAGCATTACCTCTTTGCAGAGGACAGCTGACCTGGGAGCAGGTCATGGAATTCTTACATTTTTTGAATCCTCTAGTCCACTTGGTTCTTCAGATCCCAGGATCCATGGCCATGGCCACTCAGCTTATGTCACTAGCAAGATACCATAAGTGGGTTTTACTGTGGACCCTGATAGCTCAATGGTCTATTCAGTCTCAACCTATGTCCATGTCCATGAAATTGACACCAGTGTGCAGATGGCACCATCTTTGGTGGCTTCAGCCTTAGAATCTCATTTTAGGCAGGTGCTTTTCAGTACCTCCACCCAAGGCCACTGTGACCACAGATGCTTTCCTGTTGGGGTGGAGGGACATTTCCAGGGGAGAACAGTTCTAGGCATGTGGTCCCCCATAGAGACCAAATTTCAAATAAATATCCTAGAGATCAGAGCAGTCCTCCTAACACTGCAAACCTTTAAGGATTGCCTCCCTCTGGGGACAATTGAAATTCAGATGGACAATATGACAGTGGTCTGGTATATCAACAAACAGGGGGGAACACAATCTTACCTGTTGTGCAGAGAAGCCATGAGAGTGTGTGGAATAGGCAATGTCCTGCAGGCGTTTTCTTATTGCAACACATATACCTGGGGACTCCAACGTGTTGGCCGACAAACTCAGCAGAGCCATATTGAGTCCTCATGAATGGTCCCTCAATCTGATGGGGGCAAAGCAGATTTTCAATCGTTGCATCAACCATGCTGCAACTGCTTTGCCTCCCCGACCAACAACAAATGCATAATGTACTTTGCCCTGATCCCCCCACCCGGGGAGTCACTGAAGGATGATCTACTCCATGATTGTCCTTCAGGTCTCCTTTATGCTTACCCTCCTATTCCTTTTATCCTCAAAGTTTTACAAAAAGCATGACACCTGAGGACATCCCTGATCCTCATTGCCCCCTTCTGGTCTCGTCAGCTGTGGTTTCCCTTCCTAATGTCTCACCTGAAGTATCCCCCTTGGATACTGGATCCCCTTCATAATCTGATCTCCCATCCTTTGGGCCTTCCTCTACCTAGTCTTCAGAAACTTCATCTAACCACATGGTTTCTCAAATTTCAGTGATTTTGAAACAGTCCAGGCTAACTTTCCCCATCAAGAATATTATCCTAGCCTCCCAAAAACCTTCCACCAGAAAGGTTTATAGTAGCAAATGGAAAAGGTTTTCTGTCTGGGCTAAGGACAGGAATCAGGACACCTTTTCTGCTTCTATGTCAGATATTCTCTTGTTCTTGTTCTCACTTTTTCAGGAAGGGGCACATTTTTCTACTATTAAGCTTCAGTTGGCTGCATTTTCCAATTTTCATGAGAATCGTGAATCTGCATTCTCTTCCAGACTCTGTAAAACCTTCATGAAAGGAGTTTTCCTTCTAAGACCACCCATTAAGGACCCCTCACCTTTTTGGGATCTAACCTTTATGCTGCAATCTCTGACTCAGAGCCCATTTGAGCCTGCTAGTGCATGTGATTTCAAATTTTTGTCGTGGAAGACGACCTTCCTAGTAGCCATAACTTCAGCTAAGAGGGTGTCCGTGCTGCAAGCTGTTTCAATTGCTCCCCCATATATGGTCTTTCACAAAAATAGAGTGTCTCTTAGAATGAATCCATCCTTTTTGCCCAAGGTTTTCAGTGAATCCAATTTGAGCCACTGTATTCAGTTACCAGTTTCTTTCCCAATTATTCCAATAACGGAGAGTACATTCTGCATACGTTGGATGTACACAAGCAATTGTGATTTTATCTGCATAGGACCAAGGAGTTTCACAAATCAGACCAACTCTTTGGGGCTTTTTCCCCAAATAGTAATGGCCTCCCTTTTTCTAAAGTGACTATCTCTAAATGGATCTCCAGCTGTATTTCTACAGTCTACACCAACAAGCATCTTGAGGTTCCAGGAAAGGTTAGAGCTCATTCTACTAGGTCTGTGGCTACTTCTTCAGCCTTCATGGGCAGGCTCTCCACTAACGATATTTGTGCTTTCACCACTTGGTCTAATCCTCACACTTTTATATCACATTACAAGCTGGATTTGGTTCCCAGGAATAGGGCTTCCTTTTGTTCCACAGTGCTTTGACATGTCTTCCTTGAGGCCTCCCAGGATAAATTGTAGCTGAGGACTCTGACCCTACTTTGAGGAATAATGACATGGATAACATCAGATAAAGAGTTATGTATTTACCATAACTTGGCATCTGTATTTACCATAACGCTGGCACATTCCCCTTCCGCCATCCTCCTTCCTTGTTGGATCATCTCAGGAAGTTGGAGTGTTGTGGGTCAAGGACTGTTTTCCTTTCTACCTTTTGGGTTGTAGTGATACTGGCTATGTTAGAAAACTCAATCTGAAGGTTAGAGGGCAACAGGGGATTATGGGAGTGAGCCTTTCATCTGTCTAAGCTAAAGTCGACGGCTCGGATCCGATGTCAGATCCAAGACCCTTCTGTGAGGAATAATGACATGGATAACACAGATGCCAAGTTATGGTAAGTACATAACTCCTTTTAACTCATTACAGCCGAGTGACATCTGTAGGCATTTATGCAGTTACCACCTACTGCGCCTCTAGGTGTTAAATATTGCCTGTTGATATTTGCATTAATAATTCTAAAACAATGCTATATACAAGATATCAGGATATTTTATCTTGAAGCATGTATGATGGCAAACACAATTGTGTTGATATATGACCTCTGTCAGTGAGTATTTGTTGGACCTGTAAGGTGATAACTTCATTTTTTAAGGGCTGAAGCCACACCCACTTGGAGTTAAAGGTACATACTCAAAAGAGCTCTAGTGGAGGGAATCTAAATGAATGCACAAGGAGCAGTGTGAGTATAAGCTTGGCAAATACATGAGGTGTTTCTCTTATCATACTAAGTAAGAGTAGTGTACTGCATATGGAAGAAGGTGTAAGAGATGTAAAAAATTGGGCTAGTTTGCTGCTCATTGCAAGACTAAGTTAATTAAAGCAGCGAGTACTGAAGATAAGGCTGAAAGGAATATTCAGACAGGATATTTTCTGGGTTCACTCATGACTTTGATAGAGAAGGAGACTGACAAGTTGAGATTCCTATTCATGGAACTCAAATGAGATTCAAGAATGATATGGGCTGATGCTACTGTATACAACTTTCTCAAACAGTCCTCAGTCACATGAAGCAGAGACTTTCGTAGCCCTGCAGGCAAATTCAAGTGCATTGGTAGATTTTTAGCCATGTGTGTGAGTAGAAGGGGCATAAGTCTGAGTTTTGGTTTTAAATGCTGAATGGTACTTGCATAAACAACCTGCTCAGCAGAATTATGGCATAGAAACTGGGCTTAATTTTCAGATTAATGAAATAGGTTTAGACATGTCTGGTGCAGTTGGTTTGCTTAACTGACCCAATAAATATTAAACCAAACCAAACATTGTTCCATATGTTTTGATCACATCCATAAGGGTATACCTCTCAACCTCCAGAAGAAAGAATCAGAGACAAATCAGGGACATCTAATTAGCCTAAGATGTATATATTCAAATAAGCACATTAATGCATACTCCCAAATAACGTACAATTGTACAAAGTCAGTGTATCATTTAGAGCATTTTTTTTATTAAACACACACATGCACACGCATATGTGCACACACACACACACACACACACACACACACACACACACACACACACACACACACACACACACACACACACAGACACACACAGACACACACACACACACACGCACACATACACACACACACACGATATTTCTCTCACACTCATACATACACACAAATAATACTCAAGTATGAGGAGAAATCTGGAAGGAGTAATACTTAAAGGACAGCATAATCAAGTAATCAATACCTTAAACAAATAATTTCCTAGAGACCAAAGTGCAGATACAAAGCAGTATCTGCTTACAAATTGAAGTCCTATATATAGACCAAATACGTCAAAGCAATGCAGTATCACTTTGCAACCAGTATACAGGTGTAAAAAGCATTTAAACTTTGTAAATAAAAAAAAAGAAGAAAGAAATAACTCAAAAAACTGCAACTAACTTATTCCCATATTCGTTGGCAAGTTTCACAAATATTTACTGCCTTAAAAATCATCTTTTATATTTGACTGCTGCCTGCAATATAAAAAAAATAAAGGAATAACACACCCGGGAATCAGTGGTTGTTTACAGAGTATACCTTGACTTTCAACAAAAACTAGCCCACACCACCAGCCAAAAGAAAAAAAGAAAAGTAATCCTCAGAGATAGCTCAAACAACCTCAGACCTCTTGTGAACAAATATCCCATTTGTCAGGTACAAGAACAAAGAGAAAAGGCAAGCCAGTGACTCATTAACAAACCCTGCTGCTCCCTCTACTATGTCAGGCAAACAGGCAGTTTTCCAGATAACTGATCATTTGTACAGAGTGCACTGACCAACTCAATCCTTCTGTTTTCCTCTGGCTCTTTAATGCCGCAGCATGGGGAGGAAGTAATATCTGTTTGTGTGTGTGTTTGTGGGGGGACATTCTGACCATTACTGACATCTGCCTAGTGAAGAGTCCCATATATGAAGACTAATCAAGTATAAGCATATGGATGGCCACAGTGAAAATTCTCATCATCAGCTCTTGTATTCCCTACACAGGACTCATGTTTGCATATGTGGTCAGACTTTCTGGCAGCTGGAATGACTACAGTGCTTATGCATGGCAGAGAAATGTCATCCAGTGCATGAGTGTTATGCATTATATACAATATGCTTACAACTATTGTGTTGTCCCACAGTGATGGAGGCTATAAAGGAAAGCAGGGACGTTTGTAGACTGTGAAGTGTGCAATGATTGCACAGTGAGAACATAGGTTGTAAGTGCATTGCTTCATATTATGTGCCTGTGCAGGTAGCACACATGCATGTTCAGACAGACTATGCATGCCATAACCTATTAGTGCATTGCTTGCCACACTGAAGTACAGTTCCCATTATTAGCCTCATCTTAGCCATGCCTAATGTGTGCACTACTTTCCCATAGTACATAACTTAAAATTCAGGGTTGCTACCTCTTCCTTGTTCCTGTCCTGTCTATGCCTAATTTACAAGTTACTGATCAAAGTGTACTGCTTATGACTTGGGGGTGCAATATCCTCCTTCTCCCGATTCCTGTCCCTGTCCTGGCTGTGCTTAAAAGGTATAAGTGTACACCAGTAGGGGTCATTTCCAAAACTCCTTCATCTTCCTCTCTTAAAACCTAGTTGCCTCGTGGGTTTGGCGTCTTTTCAGGCTTGTTGGCTGTTGGTGAAGCACCCACCAAGAGGTGAAAATGCTGAGAGAAGAAGGGAGCCACTTTTGAGATTTTAAGTATTTTTTCTCTGTTTATTTGCTAAGTTTTTCTGCATAGTTGCCTAGTTTGAGCATTTTCTGGCTTGTTAAACTTGATTTCTGCATTAGTAGCTGTATGTAGAGCACAACCAAAAGCTGTTTACTGAATTTCCAGTTTGCACTTAATTTTAAAAACGTTTTTTTCTCAAAACTTGCATATTTTCTGTCTTTGACCTAGCACTCTTGTGTGCGGTCATTTACTGCACTGTTATAGCTTGATATTACTTGTGAACCTCTGCTATCTCTGAAAAAACAAAAACAAAAAAAAATCTTGCTTTTTTCCCACTTTTCTGAGATTTAAAAAAGTTCAGTTACAGGCTTGCTGTTCCTGAACTGTTTGTAAGTTTCTGTGAGGCCATTTTTGCTTGGGCTAAAGGAAAGTCTCTCTGTTGATCAGTGGCAGTGAAAAACATTGAGCAGCTCCCCTGCCCCCCATGGGAGTGGTTACTGACTTGAAACTGTAGTTTTATTGGCCGTATTGGGTCAATTCCTGGCTCTTTCCAGCCCCTGCTATCAAGCACGCTTTAGCGTGATTTAGCGTGGAGTTGCCACTAGAGCAGCATTGGGCAGTGCCGGTTTAACAAGGTTAAACTTTTTCTGGCTCCATAAAGTCTGTTCTTCATTTTTTCCCTTAGAACTGCTCTACTAGTAATCTAAACAGTATATCCCTTAACTAAAAAGCGCAGCACTTGTTCCTAAAAAGCTTTTTTTTTTTTTTCTCAAAAAAAAAAAAAAAAGCTCAGCACTTGTCTTAAAAGCATCTTCTTTTCAGGCTTAGCACTTCTGTATTATACAAAGTCCCTCACTAGCGAACCCCCCCCCCCAGGAGTACCCACTTCCTTACTAAGTCCTCTCTCATTCAGTAACACCCCAAACTTCTTAATTTCTCTAGCATGTCGAAGGGCCAGATGCTGGCGTCCTCTCCTGTCCAGTTGGTGAATCTGGGAATATTGAGGCAATGTTACAATTGCCTCATGTACACAGACAACCCTCTCCTCCTCCCACATAACACAAATACTTGCGAGAGATGCTGCTATTTAGCCAAACTGGAGGCTGAGCTCTCTCAACTCAGGACTGGCAAGACCAGACAGGAGGAGAAGGCAACTACACACACCACAAAACCAGTCTCACATAAAGCTATCACAACAATGAATCAAACACATAAATACACAAAGACATACTCGGAGGCTCTGAGCAATAATTTACCTAAACAGCAGAGGCCTCCAAAGCAGACACCCAAGCAACCGCCACCTCATGACACACCACAGGCAACACATAAAACACAAAATCAGTGTGCAAAGCAGTCACAGCCCTTAAGGCCAAATACAACACCAAACATACTTGTCATAGGTGACTCCATAGTCAAACACACTGACGTCCCACTCACCAGGCTGAACAAGGAGAGGGTCACAGTAAGCTGCCTATCAGGCGCTAGAATCCGCCACATAACACAAGCACTCGGGTCACTCCACAGCAAGTACAAATACGACACAGTAATTGTCGATGCTGGTGTGAACGACCTGAGACGTACCTCCCTGGACTACATGAAAAGAGATATAGAAGAGCTCTCTGATTATGTAGCCCAGGCAGGTATGACCCTGACCCTGAGCAGCATCCTTTCTTCACCAAGAATGATGCCACAACATAGAGACAAGATGATCAGCTTTAACAATTGGTTTAATTTCCGGTGTCATTCAAAGGGGATCCAGTGTCTGTCTGCCTGGGATGACATGCTTGACAAGCCACGCTGCTTCGCAAGGGACGGCTTGCACCTGTCACCCCTGGGATTCCGGATATTGGCTAAGGCTCTTGCCACCCCCATAGTGCCTTTTTTAGGCAAGGCTCAAATTCTAAACCTACCACCCTAGAAAACAAAAATGGGAAGAAACTAAGGGTAATGCTGCTCAATGCCAGAAGTCTAAATCTCAAAATGCACGCACTCGAGGCCCTTCTCAGTATGGAGAACATCGATGTCTGTGCTGTGACTGAAACCTGGTTCAAGGCTCCTGAGAGCACCCCGGCACTATCAGGTTTTACCTCATATCATACGTTCCTGCCCCAAAACCCGGACCACACCACAAAAGGAGGGGGTGTATCCATATTCATCAAGGATACCCACACCTTCAGGTTGGTGGCAACGCACGAAGCATCGGAAACCATCCAGGTGCAATTAACCATAGGCAAAACTGCTCTACAATTTGTAGCATGCTACAGGCCACCCTCTCAAACTCAGGAACCCCACACAGCTTTCCCGAAGACACTGGAGGGTATAAAAGTATCTCCAAACACCATTATATTGGGTGACTTCAACTACCCGAATATAGACTGGGAACATTACTCAAGCCCAAACTTTCTAGCCCAAAGGTTCCTGGAGTTCATAAATTCAAATGCCATGGAACAACTAGTCACCGTTCCCACAAGAGGAGAAAATATACTAGATCTCATCATCACAAACATGGGGACAAAATGCTCCACACCGGAACTATATCCCTCATTGGTGAGATCAGATCATAAACTAATCTCACTGGATATCCACATCCCGCCCCCACCCCAAACAAAAAAGACCCCAGTGAAGAACTTCTCTAAAGCAAACTTCACACTACTCAAGACTGGTGTGGTATCCTTCAAGGCCCCGAGCCAGTGGAAACCACAACCCAAGCTGCGGAAGCCCTTACAAATGCCTTCTACGAACACCTCCAGGACTGCATGGATCAGGCAATCCCTAATAAAACCAAGACTCTTTCCACCAAGGGCAAACGTCCAGTCTGGTGGACCCCAGCCATAAACAAACTTTACAATAAGAGGAGAAAGCTGTTACATGATAGAGCAAAATCCATAAAAGAGAAGACACCTTTGATCATTATTAGTAAAAAAATACGAGCACTCATAAAATTATCTAAGGCCAACTTTGAGAGAAAAATTGCCATAGATTCAAAAGACAATCATAAGGCCTTCTTCAGCTATGTTAGAAACCTGGGTTGAAACTCCCAGATATGCTCAGAATTAGTCCAAAATGATACAAAAATCACTGAACCCACAGACATTGCCAACATACTGGCAGACAGGTTCAGTGCAAACTTCACCCCCCTCTCCCCCCCAAAAGGAGAGATAACTATCCCAGTAGAGTGCAGCCTCCCAGACATCTCCAATGCGCAGGTGAAAGCTGCTCTCTCTAAAGCTAAAAACACAGCATCAATGGGACCGGATGGTGTCCCCGGCTGTGTGCTACATGAACTCAATGAGGAACTCAACCCGCACATAAGGCAGCTGTTTAATCTTAGCCTTACCACAGGATACGTGCCCAAGGACTGGCATATGGCAACTGTGGTCCCACTCCACAAAGGCGGTGCCTCTACGGACCCTGGTAATTACCGCCCCATAAGCTTAACAAGCCTGGTCTGCAAAGCTATGGAGAGGATCATAATGGAACTCATAAACAAAGACATAGGGGACTTGCAGACATTGGACCCAACCCAGTTTGGCTTTGTCAAGGGCAGATCATGCCTTTTGAACTTGGTCGACTTCTTCGAAACAGTCACCAAGGCCATTGATGAGGGAAAGGCAGTCCATACAGCCTACCTTTACCTTGCAAAAGCTTTTGACACAATACCCCACTCGGGTATTATAGAGAAACTTACCAGCTTAAATGTAAACCCATATGTCACAAGATGGGTTGCAAACTGGCTAAAGGACAGAACCCACAGGGTTAGAGTAGCTGGCGCCATGTTAGACTCCAAGCCGGCCACAAGTGGTGTCCCACAGGGCTCAGTCCTTGGCCCCATGTTGTTCGGCATCTACTTCTCAGAAGTACAGGCTAACATAGGAGGACTATGGCTGACAAAGTTTGCAGATGACTGCAAACTGGGAGCCATAGTGGAAAGTACATCGGACACAGATATCCTTCAGAGGGGTCTCACGGAAACTGATAGCTGGTGCCAGAGCCATGGCCTGAAGTTAAATGCCAAAAAATGTATAGTCATACCCTTCGGGAAAAACAAGGTAACCTCAAGCTACCATATAGGTGGCAATCCACTAAGCACAGAAGAGGTTATCAGGGACCTGGGGACCCAGGTTGACAGTGGCCTTTCTTTTGACACTCACATTGCTAAAGTGGTTAGAAAAACCTTCTACATTGCCCACCTGATCATGAAGGGATTCACATCCAGATCAAGTGAGGTCATTGTTCCCCTGTACTCTTCACTTATCAGACCAATGATCGAGTACAATGCCCCATTCGGGATGTATCTCACCCGACACCTGCAGCAATTGGAGAGACCCCAAAAGTTCCTCACCAAAAGGATAAAGGGACTCCAAAATCTGTCATATGCTGCCAGACTGAAGAAACTCCAGCTCTATTCAGTCGCATACCGTCTGCTCAGAGGTGACCTGTGCCTGACATACAAGGCCATGTCCAACCCAGAATTAATGGACATGCTCCACCTCAAAAATCCAAATCTACCAGATCCACTAGAGCAAGCGACTTAAACCTTAGCACGGATATAAATAGGACATGCTGGAGGGATAGATTTGTCACCCAGAGACTCCCTATGTTGTGGAATAAAATCCCGGTCCATGTGAGGCAGAGCACCTCGCTGGCTCTGTTCAAGAGAAATCTTGACCGGTGGATGGGAGATCGTAGGTTTACCCCAGGAATCATCTCTGTGTCACTGCTAGACAGAGGCACAACAAACTAATGGGCACAGTATTTTTTAACATAAGGGGTGGCGTAAGCCACAAAAACTCTGGGCTAGGCTTATAAATGCCTTAGGGCAGATAGCCTAGTATAAACCTATGAACCTATGAACCTATTATAATGGCTGTGTCTGTTGTGTCTTGCATGTGTATGTGTATGGTGCCTTGACTTTCTTAAACATGACTAAGGGCTGTGTGCTTGCATGCCACTAATATAATTGGCCCGGTGCTCGCATATGCAATATGACTGGAGATGGGTACACTTCATTTTTCTTTGCACCTGTTCTGGTCATGTCATTTGGGATATGACTTACACTACTGCAATGCTATCATGTAATCATAATACTGCCATGGGAGCACAATCTAGCATAACAGTGACAAGTACATGGCGCATGGGTAATATGCACGTGTGCATTCAGGCTGAGGATGTGCATATGTTTTGATCCATATGCGCCTGTATGATGAGATGTTATTTTTGATATTGGTGGTGTGTTGCTTTAAAACAACCCTTCTAATCTGTGCATGTAACATGCTAGTCACCATATGACAGTATGCAGCACATCATCACTTTGTATGTTACAGCATATGAAATATGGGGCTGTTCTTTGTGTTCCATGCATTCCATGTGTCATTACATCTCTACACTTAGGCCATGGCCGCTGTATTTGCTGACTGTGTGCATGGAAAATGTCTACACCATATGCTGCTTGTCTGTACTTTGAACAACATGCATGTAGATGTCACTGCTCAGACATGCCTGATACTTCACAGTCGTTATGCTGTTTAGCAAGTGGCACTTCATGCCTCTCAGATGCCATCAGGCTTGCAGCCTTTCAGTAACATTGCTGTTACATAGCACTGTAACAGAGTGCTTGGCTTGTCTGGGCCTGATGTGTAATTGTGTCTGTCTGGTTGCCATTCATGTGTATTATGCCTGAGACTTAGAAAGAGAGTGATGCCATTTTTCTTTGTTTCTACCTTCCAGACATATCCCTCAACTCTTGTAAGCATGGCAGGGACAATCACAATCACAGCAGGGCATCCAGATTCATACATTTTGTCTACGTGCAAATTCACATCCATGATGTGAGGCAACATGTGAATATGAACTCGCAGGGTGGAGCAAACACCTTCACTTCAGAGAAGCCATAACAAATTTAATTAATTAATTAATTAATTTATTTCTTTTCTTTGTTAGTCTTTGTTGACAGGGGAAAAATCTATCTGGGCAATTTTTCAGCAGAGTCCAGGGAGAAAAGATCCAAATTTAAGTTAACACATGATGTACATTTATAATTGTAGGGTAAAAACATCTATACATAAGCTTATTTACATGATTTTTAAATATTTTTTACATGAACATAACATTTTAGCACAAAAACAAGACAGAACTTAACATAAATTGGCTATTTATTGAATATAGAAATAACACACAATAACAATTAATGTATTTATAGCATGATGGCTGCAAAGAAAAGATCAAACTCGGAGTTTTTTGAGTTTTTGAATTTAGTAATACATTACAGACAGACGAGTAGAATGTTGTTTCAAAATGATACAAAAGATATGAAAGGAAAGGTTATGGAAATGAGCAGGAAAATAAATGCACAAAGAAAGAATTGTAGTTAGCGGTGGGGAGTGAGAGAAGGAGAAAAAGTAAGAGTTTAGGAAATAAATGCAGTAGGAGGAGGTGCAATAAGGTACAAAAATACTAGGAAGCAAAGGGGCTGTAAGAGTTGGAGAAAACAATCTTATTTTATTTATTTTATTATACATTTGTTGACCGGGCTAGTCTAGGTGGATGCATGTCCATTTTCAGTAGAGGCCAGGGGAGAAAAGCTCCACTAACAGAATAGTAAAATTAGTGAAAAAAAAAGTAGTAAAAAACAATGCTAGTAGAACAGCCAACAAAAATACATCAGGGAAAAATTCCTATACAAAGGTATTGCTAAAATGAGAGAGAAACATGTGTAGCATTGATATACACAAGACAGAATTTGTTAAGTCATTTACATAAGGGGGACTAACACTAATTATCTGAGACAAAGTTTTTTTTTTTTTTTTTTGAGTGATCGCCAACAGTAGAACAGCATAAATAGTAGGAGTTATACTCAAAAGAACAGTTGTGAGACAAGAAGCAATAAAAGTGTCAGTCAGGGTTAGTACAAGGGCAGAGCCATTTGGGAATTAAGGAAGGTTTTTAGATGCTTCTTGAAAAGGTGTGTGGAGGCCAGTGATGTAAGCTCGCTTGGAAGCTTGTTCCAATTAGGACCAATAGAGTTGGAGAACAAACAGTCCCCAGCTTTGTTGTGGGATTTATGGGAGGCCGCTAGGAGCTTGGTGGTTGAACGCAAAGAAGAGAGGTTTTTATAAGGGTTAATAAGAGTGCAGAATATGGTAGTATTCATGGGGTGATAGAAGATTTTGTGGGTGATGCTAAGTTGCTGTAGCAACAGTGGATTTTGTAATTCCAGCCAACCAAGTTGTTGAAGATTTATGCAATGGTGTGTGCAAAAAGTTGCTCCTGTGGCAAATCTGGCAATGCTGTTGTATGAAGTTGCCTGTTTATTGATATTAGATTTAGATAAGTTGACAAAAATTGGTGAGGCATAGAAAAGGGTAGAGAGCATGTGTGTTTGTGCAATAGTAGCTCTAGCTGATGCAGTGAGGAAGGGTTTAAGCCAATCCAAGTTTTCTATTGACTGACTTGATGGTTAATATGAGAATTGAAGTTAAGATTATGATCTATTGTGACACCTAGAGGTTTGGTGGCAGAGTCAGGGGATATTATTGTGCCATTGTTAGATGCTATATTGAAGTCTAAAGTAGAAGATTTCTGTGTAGGTGTGAATAGTAATAATTTAGTTTTTTTCAGGTTAAGAAGGGGATAGTATTGATAGAACCAGTTTTCAGCTGCTGTAAATACTTTTTGGGTAGTAGTCTGTAGCTCAGTTGAGGATGGTGCTGAACATATCAGTGTTGAGTCATCTGCATATTTACTGCAGGTGGTTTGTGGAAGGGACATATTTAGATCATTAATAAAAATAGAGAAGAGGACTGGTCCAAGAATGGAATCTTGTGGGACTCCAATTGTAATGGGAAGCTGAGAGGATATGTGATTGTCCCAAAGAACTGCTTGCTGTCTATTTTCTAAGTAGGAATTGAACCACTGGATTGCTTGGGAGTCTAATGCCAGAGATTTAAGTATGTTTAGTAAGAGTTTATGGTTAACCATATCAAAGGCCTTGGAAAGGTCTAAGAAGACAGCTGAGGACAGCAAGTTGTTATTACGATTTTTATTAATATGGTCTGTGAAGGATAAGAGTGCAGTAGTTGTGCTGTGATACGGTCTAAAACCATGTTGTGCAATCAGTTAGGAAATTGTTTTGGAGAAGATGGTCGAGCAATTGCCGATGAATGCATCTTTCCATGATTTTAGCTAATGGAGAAAGTAGGGCTATGGGACGGAAGTTAGAGAGTTCATTAGAGTTACCCCCATTATGTAGAGGAATGATATGAGAGACTTTTCAGAGGGATGGGATAAAGCCTTCGGTTATGGTTCGATTTATTAAAATGGAGACAGGACAGGCAAGTACTCCAGCTGCAATTTGCAGGTACTCAGCTGGGAGGAGGTCAACTGAGGGTGTAGAGGGTTTAAGTTTCATAAGTAGGGTGTGGATGAGACATGTTAAGACTGGTTGCAATTTGAAAGTGGGGTGTTTATTGGTCAGGGAGTAAAGTTCCTGGGTGGCAGCAGGCGACAAGGTTTTGGCTAGGGATGTGACAGTGTCAGAAGAGAATTTGTTGAAAGTGTCAGCAATTTGGTTGAGTGTACTCTGAGAGTGCGGTTGGAATTAGTATGTGTTTTAGAATTTCCTGGATGTAGTAATTTGTTGATACCTGACCAAAATTTCTGAGGGTTTTGGTGTTGAGCTTGTTGGAATTTCAAGTAATAATTTTTTGTCTAGGAGTATTAATCTCTTTGTTTAATTTCTAAATTGCCTAAAGGTTTAGTGGTCAAACATGTTTTTAGTGATATGCCATTTAGTCCATGTTCTATTTCTCTGTAGCATTTTTTGCTTGGTCCCTTTGGTTAGCCATGGAGCAGGTTTTGCTCTGGTTTTAATAGACCGAGTGGGGTCAATCCGAGTAAAGCTAGCCAGATAAGCAGGAAGAACAGAGCCATCTTTGGCATAGATGCTGTTTAAGAAAACCCGGGGATTCAATAAACTCTGTGTAGGCCTCGTGTGAAGCCTACATGGAGTGTAGGTGTTTGCGCATTGAGCAGCAGCACTAATTGCATATGCATGCTGTGCATCACACTTACATGAATGCAAGTAATGTTTTGTTATCAGCAACAATGTTGCTGTCCAGGAAGCCATGCAGATTAGCACAAACACAGATAGAACATACAAACAAGTTTGCCTATGGGGAAACCTGCTCTGCAAGATTGCATAGACAGCCACAAAGACTACCAGGGGTTAAAATAACTGAAGCAACTGCTGTATTAGCACATTATAGAAAATTGTACTCACAGCAATGTACACTAAAAGTTTTATTAGAATGTGATAATGCATGTTGTGGAGATCAACAAGGACAAATACCGTGTAACATAACTCATAGGAAGGGAAAGTGTGCTGATTAAAATGGCCACAGCCGTGAATGATAGGAATGGAGAAACAGGAAGCATGTATGTACAGTATGGTAATGTACCCAAGATAGAATATGTCAAGTTATGTCCACTTCCAAGACAAGTCATTAGCATAACATGAAGCACATATGTACATAACACAATATGTGCTGCTGTTTACTCCTCCAGTACAAGTGTAAGCATATCACCCCACATGATAGTATATATGTGACAAGGTTACATGTCAATTGAGATGAATGGTTGTGATATAAACATCCCTGGCATGCTCACTGGAGACGACATTTAGCAAGGATGCTATACAGAATATGGGGTACGTGCATTTTGTGAAGATCTTCACAATGACTTGCTTGAATATGACTGGAATGACAGCATACCCCATAACCAGTCATGAAGACATAGTGTCAGACTCCTGAACAACTGCATTCTATTTAAAGGTATCAACAACATTAATCTGTGACATTGCAAGAATATGTGAGCTTAATGTATTATACATGTTCTGCAGGAACAGATGTGTTACAACTATAATAATTGTCAGTATTCTGAAATAGGAATTCACCAATCCTTTTCCAAAAATAAACTCCCGTTGGAGGGTTAAGTCAGACAATGTTAAACCTGGAGTTGAAGTCAGGTGCAATCCTGGATATTTCAGAGGTAGGCATGACACATAAGCCACAAGCCACATGTTCAACAATTGAACCCATGGCATCAATGTTGTCAGTGATGTCCATATTTACTGTGTTCAACACAGAAAGACGTAGCATGCGTGCATCTTGTACAACATCTTGAAGGGAAGTCTGCACTGTCAATTCCTAATAGTTAGGGATAGTTCTGTATGGGTGGCAAGATGTATGCAAGCTCACTGTGCCAAATCTAATACACTTGACTAGAGCATCCTGGTTGACATAGTTATCTGAAATAAGGATAACAACACTTACAAGCAACACACTATTATGAGTGGATTCCCTGCACACAGCTTTGTATTGCATGCATCTGCCACATTTAATAGGAATGGATATTGTCTGTAGCATCTTCATTTGATGTTTGAATTAAGAACTGGTGTGTGAGACTGATGGCAATGTATCAATCAGCTATGCCCATGTGAACAGAAGCTACAACAGTGCAAAGTCTAGTGTCAATGAGCAAGGAAGCTGTTACTGTTATAATTTGTTAACATACCAAACAATGCAGGGAGCACACTCTGAAAGCACAAATCAAACCTCAAGACATGTGCCACACAATCGCTGTCCCCCTGACATTGCTAGTGAAAATATTAAACTGGCATGACATCATGGCATGCATGCATATATGTGTTCATGCATAATGTCAAGTAGCAATATGTTTATGATGCTGTACAGTTACACTATAGCTGGACCTAGGATACAGCTGGAGTTCATAAGTTCTTTGGATAGAACTAGGCTAATGTTCCAAGATGACATAAAAGCCTAGCCATATTTAACACAAGTTACACACTTTTAAATATCTATATGTATGAAGTTCACACAGTTATGAGCATATGCTATGTTATCAAAGACCAGCTGCCTCTATCCATGAGGGGCATGAGCACAACACCAAGATTACAATTAACATTAACCATCCATTGATGTAGACTGTAAATATGTTGGGTATTTGATTTACAAAAAAAAAAAATAATTATTATTCTTTTGGACATTTAATGTGTCTCCATGGCTCTGGCACCATTGATTTGTGTGTATTAATACTTTCTGCAGTATATTGATATTGTTACTGGATTCACAGATTGTCCACAATTTGCAATCATCCATAAAGTTATTGCACTAATGCAATCTAAGTTTGTCTTGACTTCTGTGAATTACATACCAAACAGGAAAGGATGTAGTACAGAACTCTGTGTTAATGCACTGGTCACTGGTCTCTTGCTAGAGATGAATTAATACAGTTTGACAGTATGTGCCCTGACAGTGATCCATTGGGCTACCCACTTGGTGACATAGTGGTTTATGGCCAACTGAGGCAGTTTCTCTGTAATGCCTGAGTGGGGAATTGTGTCCAATGTCTTGGCC
Organism: Protopterus annectens; assembly: GCF_019279795.1. Taxonomy (NCBI): domain Eukaryota; kingdom Metazoa; phylum Chordata; order Ceratodontiformes; family Protopteridae; genus Protopterus; species Protopterus annectens. The sequence continues at coordinate 102,901,774 of NC_056733.1, read as the reverse complement.
AGATCAAGTTTTGTGGGATGCATATTATTTCCCTCATACATGGCCTTGGTGAACTTGTTAATGAAGTCTGTCAGATTTAACAGGCACAGTCAGGAGATTAAAGGTATTCCTGAAGATAAGATCCATGATGATTTTTTCCACTGGCTTACAGATGAGGCTGGTCAGGCTTATGGATCTATAATTACCTGTGTTGAATGATGGACCCCCTTGTTCAGACAGATGACTGTTGCTGTTTGCCATTTTGCCAAAAGATGACCTGTCTGGAGGCTGTGGTTAAGCAGGGATCCAATTGTGTCGGCTAGGTCATATTTTGTTTTATTGATAATGCAATGTGGGATGTTGTTAGGGCTCATTGAGGCATTATTTTTAGCCATTGGGAGCACACAGATGAGCTGCTTTCTTGAGAAAATACACTAAGTAATGTCTGCATGTACACTTTGGGTGGCAAGCAATGGAGGCGGGGGGGTTGAAGTTTGATCCAAGTCTGTCAGCAAGCAGGTTGTCTACTGCCTGCTGGTGAGTATTGGTGGTGCTATCCACAACCATCTGTGTGCACAGCTGTGTATTCACCATAAGATTTTGTAATTACTTGAAAAAATATTAGTATGAACACCTCCAAATACAGCCTTGGGTATGTATCACATGAGACACAGTGGAACTGTTAACGCAGTCATACGGCTTGCTCTATTTCATGTAAATGCATCACTTGCACATCATATAGCTATATGTTTATCATTGGAAGGGTGTGTTTGAGGGCTATTATACCATACATGGGCACAGTACATTTGAGGTAGATGTGCTTCATGCAGAACAGATAATAACACAAATGCTAACAATCACATAATGCTGCTGGACAAACAACTAAATAATCTTGTGAATAGCAAAGCAATTGGGCATACAATGAATTCACCATAGTTCTAAGTGAATCTGAACTGGTTATATGTTTGTGTATGTATTGCATGATAATAAGTGGATGAAACAAAGCATATGTGCCTATGTAATTAGTATGATGTAATATTGCTGCATGTCACATAGCTTTTCATGATGGTAGGTATACACATGTTCCATACTGCAAATGTCACTGTGATGGTTCAATATGAAATGTATAGAATGCTAATATACTCCAGTACAAAAAAAGCCTTATTAAGGCCACAATATACATAGCATCATCCCATGGCAACAGTCCTCAGGAGGCATATTACTACAACTATAATTGAAGGAACAAGTAATCAAATGTCAGTGTCAAATCTCAGATTGGAACATGCTGCTGTAGAGCTAATGTACATCTATACCTCAACACAGAAAATGTGGATGACAGCAACATTGACATGTGCAATCTTTATAGGGTCATCCGACATTAGTAGGATAACGGCCAACATCATATAAAATCTTAGTTATTATTCTAGGTTGTAAACCAAAATCAATATATTTGTATGATGTAAGATAGTAGTGGTAAGTGCATATGTGTGTATATGTTTGATAGTATTACATAATGTGTCTTCCCATATGTGATATGTGCACAACCCCATGACAGAATTAGCAATCACACATGGAATGGTGTGCAGATGGCCTGAAGAGGATCGTGGAAAGGCTGTGCTTCATGATGTATGGAAGCATCTTTGAGATGATGACATCATCTAATGTTCTGCAAAAAGAATTTTATGTTGGCAGAAGGAATTAGAGGGGGCCTTGCATTCATGGGGCTATTTTAAAGCTTCTCCTGAGTGAGATTCAAATGAAAACAGATTCAAAAGATCATGTATTGGCAGTAATATACCACCAACCCCATACACAGCAGTTGAATAAGGTCAGATTTGAGCTTTAGGCCTGTGAATTACAAACTATTAGTTACACAAGCTAGAGAACACAGTAGTTAATGCTAGTGCCAATGCAGATATCTGACCGTAATATTGTCAGAGTGAACTTTAGAGGTGATCACATCATAAGTGTATGTTGATAATAAGAAGTGGTCAGGAGTGCATGAAATAGATGCAGTCTCACATGTAGTTTTAAAATTGTCCCCAGACTGATACTAGAATGAACATACACACACCAGTTGACAGCAGAGAGATTAGAACCTCTAACTAGCTATCTATACTAGCTTCAGAACAAGAGCATTTAATGCTAGTGTCACATCACAAATCTGGTTTTCATCCTGTCTGACAACACTTTATAGCAGATGACATCATCAGTGTCTGGTGAGAAGACGTTAGTAGGAGTGTCTCACATGATGCTTTAAAATGCTATGAATGATGACAGCTAACTGAAGACAAACAAGTTGACTGCAGTGCAATTAGAGCCCCTACCAACCTAGTAACTCTAAGCTAGAGAGCACTGTACTTAATACTAGCACCATGGCACAAGTATGATTTTAATATTGTCAGACAACACTTTTTAGCAGATGGCATCAGTGTCTGGTGAGAAGATGATGTTATTAGGAGTGTCTCACATGCTGCTCTAAAATGGTATACAGAATGACACCTAATGGAGCACAAACACACACAAGTTGACTGCAGTGAGATTAGAACCCCTACCTACTCTAAGCTAGATAGCAAAGTAGTTAATGCTAGCACCACAGCATAAGTCTGACTTTCATACTGTCGAAGAACACTTTATAGTTAATGACATCATCAGTGTATGTTGAGAAGATGATGTTGGAATAGCTGTATGAAACTGCTGTGTAGTCATATATGACTGTAAAACTTTATTCTCAATAAGAGTTGAGTGATAACATTAGGACAAAGACTCACGCTCTTCTGACTATGTATACACACAGTTAACACACAAGTTAACTGCAGTGAGATTGGAACCCCTACTTAGTTACACAAGCTAGAGAACATAGTATTTAAAACAAGCACCATGGCACAAGTCTGACTTTCATAGTGTTGCATAACACTTTATAGCAGATGACATCATCAGTGTATGTTTGAAAAAAGATACCGAGAGGGCTATATGAAATTGCTGTGTAGTCATGTATGACTGTAAAGCTTTGCTCTCAGTGAGATTTGAGTGATGTGATTAGGGCACCGACTCATGCTTTTTTCACTATGCTCACACAAGTTGACTGCAGTGAGATCAGAAACCCTATCTAACTAGTTACACAAGCTAGAAAACACAGTACTTAACAAAAATGCCACTACTCAAGTCTGACTTTTAGACTGCCACAGAACACTATATAGCAGATAACACCATCAATGTATTTTGAGAGGGCTGTATGAAATTGCTGTGTAGTAATTTATGACTATAAAAGTTTGTTCTCCACGAGAATTGAGTGATGACATTAGGACACACACTCGTGCTCTTCTGACTACACACACACACACACACACACACACACACACACACACACACACACACACACACACACACACACACACACACACACACACACACACACACACACACACAGTTACAAATATAAGCACACACGCAAGTTGTCTGTTGTGCAGTTTGAACCCCTGCCTATTTATTCCAGCACACAATACTTAACATTTGCACTATCACAGAAGTCTGATGTTTTCATTGTCACAATGATCTTTATACAGGATGGCATCATCATTATGCTGCAGGTACCCTATACTGTGTATAACATGTGGACTTTGGATTTGCTTTTGTGCTTGCAGTGTGTAAAAATACTTTAAAATGTGGCTTCTAAATCTATTTGCAATAAGCTGTCATGAATGAATGTTGCAGAAATGAGACATACAAATACCTGTTTCACAATATATTGCGTACACACACACACACACACACACACACACACTTACACACACACACACACACACACACACACACACACACACACACACACACACACACACACACACACACACGCACACACACACACACACACACACACACACACACACACACACACACACACACACACACACACTTTGGAAACATCATGAATGCAAGTGCTGATGTATGAGTGTTCTTATTCTGAGGAATTGATGTTTACGGTAATAAAGTTATGAGATAATCTCAATGTCTAGTGGCAGTATAAAGCTTTAACAAATGTAACAATGCAGTTGTGCTCTTTATTTCTGTATTGTAGTTGACATTAGACTTATTACTGAGATATCATTTTCAAGTGCATTGCTGCAGGGCACACATGAATATGAGTAAATATGTGTCCAGTGGATAACACGTTCCTTCCCTTCTGTTGTGTTTTAAAACATCTTTTGATGGGATGGAAAATAAATGGGTAATAACCATAGTAATAAATGTCAAATACCTCTTCACATAGTGCATCACTGAGAAACTGAATTGTGCGAACGAAGCAAAGTGCACATGCAAGATTCACATTTAATGAACACAAGTTGAACGTGAGAAATAGTTGGCAGCTGCAATGCTGTCCATACTGTAGTTTATATTGGAAATGTTGTATCATAACTTTTATGATATTAAGAATTGCTGGTATTGCCTTCCCCTGTTTGAGTGGAGTTAAGTAATGAGCAAACACCGTCCTCTGCTTAAATGAAAAATATTAATAGTTCTATTGGTTCACCTTCCTTTCTGCAAACAGGCTAAGTGGGAAACCATGGCCATCAGCACTCTGGGCAGTACTAAGTGTAAAAAATATACCACCTGATTAGCTTTCCCTGTGGCAGCAGGTTTAAAAGCATTGAGCTCATACTCAGACAGCAGGTAGCCCCGGGTTCAAATCCAATTCATTCAGTTTTTTACAAATGGTGTCAGGATTGCATTGCCTGAGTAAATGTTATAATTACTGCAAATATGCAAGCAATGACTACAGTAAAGTATGTGTCCAACAATTTTTATCATTAATGCATACCTCTATACAGTCATACAACTATTAGCTGTTTTGCAGGCCTCACTACAAATCACAATTTAATTGTGTGCACAGCTTTCTAGAAATGACAAGGGGTGGTACATGTTTTGAAATGATTATTTCTGACTAAGCAGATATGCTAACTATATGTGTCTGGCCATATATCTTGAAAAGTGTGTGCTGTAGGCTTTGTCACAGAAAGACAGTTTGTACATGACATTAGATAATGATTTCATCCATCATCAACTGAACATGCTGTGAAGACTGCCAGCCCAGCCAGATAGAATTTTGTAAATAATTACATGTTATTGTAAATATTAATATAATCCACAGGCATGTTTTACAAATGTACGAAAACTAGATGTAAGAAAACTGTGTTATATGTTCTGAGCTTCAAAAATGTAACCACAGTGCAACCTGCTGGAAGAAAGCTGATGACTGAAGCATTTTGTGACAGTTTGATCTCAAGCTCTGAGACAGGATGTCTGGATTAAGAAATTATTTCTATTGTTTTAGCACAAGAATTAATTACTAGGTTTTATATGTATAGTGTCCTTTATTGTTGGTTTCCTGGCAGGTGCAAGATTACAAACAAATGTTAAATGTTGAGTTCTGTGAGCCTGGGAAACATCAGCAGATGTGTCAAAAATGATGTAATGTGAAATGACTCAGCAGTAATGTGTATATCAATTTAAGACTATCTCAGAGAGAAAGATTTGAGCATTTTGGATTTTGTCTAAAGCTGACAACTCACCAGCACCTACTTGCTCTGTATGTAAGTAGTTATTTAGAACTTAGTATTTCTCTTAGTGTTAGATAGAAATATAGCCAGATTAGCCTAGCTGTTTTCTATATTTATGTCAGACTATCCTACAATATTGTTTTAAAAGTTTCCTGTGATCTCTGAACTCTTGATTAGCACTGTGTTGAATTGATGAGATTTGTCTTGTGTTTTTACTATTTATTTATTACTAAATATTTTTCAAAACCGTGGCTGTTTTGTGTAGAGACAAATTAAGCTCTTAGAGTACATTGCATGTATTTGGTGATACTGTCCAAGCCACTCCAATAGTCTTGCTGTTCGGCACACTTATTATTTATATAACAGTAGTATTACGCAGTCATGTTGGTCACCCTTTGGGAAGGGCCTTATAGTAGCTGATATTAGTGGTTGGTGGCACTCAGTACTACCTTATACTTTGGGCAGAAAGGGGGCACAGTTGGAGAACCTGTGCCAGTCTTCCCCAGGATTATCTGTGTTTTTGTATATAAATCAAATCTTAAAGTGTGTGTGTGTGTGTGTGTGTGTGTGTGTGTGTGTGTGTGTCAGATACCTGGGCAGGAACACGAAGCACTGGTTGGACAGAGAGGGCAGTAGAGGTTTTAGCTTGACCACTAGGCTGAGATCTGGTCCCTATAGCTATGCCAGTGGGGAGTCTATTTGGGGATATGGAGAGAAAGGGAAAAAACACCGCAGACTGACTGTTTTTTCTGTGTGCTCTTAAGGGAAATTGTAATTTACTGTGTGTGTACTTGTTATCCCTCCAATGTGTATGCCACTCACTGGTGCTAGTGGTGAAGATTGAGGCTCCTTGATTACTGGGCCAGTGCATGGGCATCACATATTAATTGTTTGGCAGTGGTGGGATATCCACATTAAATATTAATTGTTTGATAGTGGTGAGTTAGCCACATCACATACTAATTGGCTTGTAGTGTTGTGGATAGTAAATTACTGTAGCTTGTGTACAGTGATCACTGAATGTGTTTTTGTACTCTAAATCAGCCACATAATGAATATTCAGAGTTCAGATCACAATTGTTTTATTTCTTTTGTTAGCTTGGTTAGTCAGGGAGATCAGGCAAACATGTCAGCAGAGGAGTATGGTAATCTGACAAGTAGCTAGTTGGCTGTGATGTGCTAGACTAAAGGACTGGTGCATGGAAACCTGACTAAAGCAGACATGATTTCAGCTTTAGTCATAGCTGCATCAGAGAATAGCAACCAGGAGGACGATCAGACTGGCCGTGGAGATGTACAACACTCAGAGAATGGACAGCATAACCTTTCTGCAAAGGACTTAAAAATCCATCTGGAGCTAAAAAGACTTGAATTGGAGACCAGGCATTTGGAAACAGAAGCAGCAGTGAGACTGAGGCATATACAGGCTGAGGTGAATGAGAAACTGCTACACCTGGAAGCTGAGGAGAAGGAGAGGCAGGGGCAGCATGAGAAGTAGATGCTGACGCTTCTCCAGAGTCATGGAGGTAATGGGAAAGGGAGTAACCGGACTGCAGAAGCACAAAAGGTCAGTAAATTTCTTCGGCAGTTTACAGAGGGAAATAAATTTGATAGTTTCATTCATATTTTTGAGAGGGTATGTAAACAGTATGATGTTGGCCAAAGGCTCTGGGTATGGTTCCTGATCCCCTTACTCCATGGTAAAGCTGTAACTGTGTTGTCTAAACTTTCTGATCATTAATTTTTTGATTATACTGCTGTTAAGAATTGTTTGCTAGCATTTTTTAAGCTAACACCTGAAGCTTATAGGAAAATGTTTCATGAGCATAGATGCAAGGCAGATGAAAGTGTGTGTGAATATGTTGCTGAATTAAGCACTTATTTTCATAGGTGGGTGAGTGGATGTCAGGTCACCACTTTTGCAGGGCTGGCAGACCTTTTGGTGAGGGAACAAGCCCTTAGCACTTTGCCTGAGGACATGAGGATTTGGTTAGCTGATAGACAATGTGCTACTTCAGTTGAGTTGGGGAAGAAGGGAGACCTATACATAGCAAGCAGGGCATCACTGCACAGTAACAGGACACCCAGTACTGCTCATGGGTTTAAAGGAACCCATGGTTGGCAGCCCAGGCTGCCCCAACAGAATCTGACAGTAGAAGGGGAAGCCACTAGTCCAGGTACACATTCAGGACTTAGGGTTAAATGTTTTGAGTGCAACCAGTGGGGCCATGTGGCATACAGATGTCCACTGAGGCAATGTGGAGAACAAAAGGTGAGGGAGCCAGTAAGAGGGAAGGTCAAAATGCCAACAGTAGATTGTCTTGAGACAACAAGGGTATCAAACTACCACAAGAGGGTATATCCTATCATAGTGAATGGCAAAGAGGCCATTGCTAAGAGGGACACAGCCTCTGACATAACCATTGTGAAGCCTGCAATGGTTACAAAGAGCACTACTTGCCTGGATAGTCTACTCCAGTCAGAGCTTTAGGAGGGACCCCATTCCAAATACCTTCGGCTAGAGTTCACCTTGACTGGGAGGGTGGAAAAGGAAGCCAGCAAGTAGATGTGTTTGAGGATATTCCTGCAGATGACCTGATAGGGAATGATTTTGATAATGCAGTACCATCTGCTCATGCAGTTACAGGCAGTCAGGCTTGGAGACAAGCATGTGGGTCTGGTAGCCTAAGGGAGACCCAGACAGACTACACACTTGAAACCAGGACTGTTGAGGTGGTTATTTCAGGGAGGGACCTACGCTGTAGCAGTGAGACAGAATGACTGCAAGGGCAGAGGTGAGTAGTAATACCCAAGTTGACAGTGAGTCACTGCTATCAGAGGATGCCAGACTTCCTATGGAAGGGGAGCTGGAAAGGGTTCCTAAGAAAGAGTTGAGACAGACTCAGCTCTCAGACCCTACATTACAAGGCCTGAGGCAGGTAGCTAGTGAGGCACCTGATTCTCAAGGGAATGGGGGATTTGTATACTGGGAGAAAATATTATTGTATAGAGAGTGGACCCCTGAGGGAGGACTAGAAGGTGAGAGGATACAGCAGTTGGCAGTGCCTAGAGCCTACCATATATCCATAGCCCATGATATTCCCTTTGCAGGTCATACAGGCATAAAACATACAATGAGAGATATTATACAGAACTTCTATTGACTCAGTGGCAGCTTGTGATATCGGACTGCAGCCCACCAAGCTGTGAACCACAATGGTACAGTCCTAGGAATCCTGCATACAAAGTGAATCCGGACTGCTGCCTTTCCAATCCGGATTCAGGAAGAAGGAAGCAGACTGCTGATTCCCCAGAAGTCTATGGAGTGCTAACTGCATAGACTGGCAGGGGATTGGACTGCAGAGTCAGCAGTATTGGAACAAACTAAGAAACCGGACGTGTGCATCCCAGCGCAAATGCAGGAGAGGAGAAAGCTGAATGATGCTGTGGATTTATTTATTGCAGGAGAAACGCTAAGTATGGAGACTGAAATGGAGGATTTTCATTGTGAAACAGAAGTGTGTGTGTGTGTGTGTGTGTGTGTGTGTGTGTGTGTGTGTGTGTGTGTGTGTGTGTCTGTGTGTGTCTGTGTGTGTCTGTGTGTGTGTGTGTAAAATGGCCCACTTCATATCTGGTGGTGGGTAGAGAATACCTCAGGCTTGAGCCCTGTACCTTAGAGTCAGGTAGCAAGAGCCTGAATTCTCTACCCACCACCATGTGTGAGAACTCTGCAGACTTTTGCCTCATATTTTTCTTCTGTTTCTCATAAAATCTGTGGTTTCTGGAATGGATATAATTCAACTAGTTGTTGATGGTGTAGTGGTGCAGTGGTAGCATTGCTGCCTCACAGCTAGAGGTTCTCTGGTTTGATTCCTGCCTGGGGTGCCTTCTGTGTGGAGTCTGCATGTTCTTCCTGTGCTTTTATGGCCCCCCTCTGTGTGCTCTGCTGTCCTCCCATGTTACAAAGACATGTGTATGGAGTGTTTCTCCCTGAGATTCTGCCGAAAATTGCCTTTTGTTCCAAGTAAGACTTTCCTGGTTAACAAATGTTAAATAAATAATAAATGACAGACATTTCAATTTCAGACTTCATATTCTGCAGAAGGTACATGGTAACACAAAAGCTTTTATTTTACCAATTTTCTAAGTTTATAAGATTAATATTTGAAATTTGTCCCTATTTTGGGGACTGTATACCCCCATTATTGGCTTCATCCAGTTTTTTTTTTCTTGCTAAAGTTGACAGCTATGGTAAGAACTGAATTCACTGAATATGTTTGGGGGCTGTATTCCCCCGTTATTGGCTTTGTTCAGGTGTTTTGTGCTAAAAGGTTGACAGCTATGGTGAGAAGTGACTTCACTAAATAGTAGCCATTTAAGTTTCAGTCTTCCTCTCTTTAAGGAAACATCTGATTTGGCATAGTGGTATGTTACTTTGACTGTGTTGCATGAGGTCCTGGGTTCAAGACATGCCAGTGAAATGTATGGTAGTAACACAGTATTTTATTCTAGCAATTTTCCAAGATTATACAAGTAATATTTAAAGTGTGTCTCTGGTTTTGGGGCTTTTGTCCCCCCCCCCAATAAATGTTGGCTTTTTCCAGATTTCTTGTGCTGCAAAGTTGAGAGATACAGCTGAGTGTCTAGTAGATTTTACAAGGAGCTGAGAGCTGCAGGGAAGAGAAGTTTAGTGCTGCTTATGCTGAGTCTTCTTGCATTGTCAATAGTACAGCAGGTAGTGTACTTGCTTTTGATGCAGAAGGCTGTGAGTTCTACTCCCACAGTATGTAGATGCATTGCTGATGCTGTACTGTGTTGCAAAGGGGATGGATGCTGCAGTCCTTTTTGGTGAAGATACCTAGTAATTATGAACCTGTTATCAGTTTGCCCTCCATCACCTATTGCAATATTACTAGCTTATATTTTTGTAATTTAACATAGGCAATTTATTCCTCAAGGGCAACAGGTACTTTATTTGTAGATGAAACAATGAAATATAAAGTTGTTTGCTAGCAGCAACCTCTTCATTAGTTACAGGTCTCTTTAATGTGGAATTATTTAGATGTCTTTGACTTCTTCAGAGATTTTATTTTATTTATTTTATTTTTATTTTACATTTGTTGACCGGGCTAGTCCAGCTGGATAATTTCCATTTTCAGTGGAGGCCCGGGGAGAAAAGCTCCACAATTAAAACAAGGTTAAACATTTAAGCAACAATGCATACATTTTAGTGTAGTAGAAAATACAGCGAAAAAAAACCAGGTAAAAAACAAATAGCCTAAGCTATATATTCATATATTTTTTTTTTTTTTTTTTTTTTTTTTTTTTTTAGAACAGTACAGTAATTTAGTCATTTGAAATAGCAGGGAAATATAGTGATTTTTACGTAGGGAGGTATGGCTGAAGAGTGAAGAAGTCATTTAGTCTGGATTGGTACAGGAGCAGAGCCAGAAGTTGTTAAGATGTAATAGAAGTTGTTTTTTGAAAAGTTGAAAGGAGTCTAGTGAGGTAATGTGTGGGGGAAGGTTATTCCATATTTTCCCTATGGAGTTTGAAAATAGACAGTTACCTGCTGAATTTGTAATTCTAGTTGTGGTGACTTGTATCTTTTCGGCAGATCGCAACTGTTTCAAGTTTTGTAGGGAGTAAGGAGGTTACTGAGAGCTGGTGTTTTGTTGGTTGATAAAGAATGTTATGTGTAATTAAGAGTTGTTGATAGATAAGCTTGTTAGGTAGTTCTAACCATTGTAATTGTTTTAAGTTATTGCAGTGGTGAGTTCTGTACTGGGATGCTGTGGCAAAACGGGCTATATTATGATAGGATGTAGTTAGTTTTTTCAGGTTACCTTTAGAGATTGGTGTAAATAGAGGAAGCATACAGTAGGGTGGAGATAAGATGTGATTGAGCTAAGGTGGTCCGTGCTTCTGGAGTAAGGAAGGGCTTTATTCTGTACAGTGAACCTATCTTTTTATTTACTGCTTTTATAGTGTTATTGATATGACAATCATAGTTAAGATTATTATCAATAGTAACACCAAGCAGTTTGGTAGTAGAGTCTGGGGAGATAAGAGAATTGTCAGCTGCAGTAATAGTAAAATTTAGTTGAGGAGATTTGTGGGTAGGTGAGAATAGTAATAGTTTTGTTTTCTTGGAGTTGAGAAGGAGACATCTTTTGAGAACCATTGTTCAACGGTTGAAAAGGTAGATTGTGTGAGTGACTGGAGTTCAGATTGGGTGGGAGCTGTACAGATGATGGTAGAATCATCTGCATATTGTATGCAGGTAGTGTTATGGATAGATGATTGAAGATCATTAATAAAGATAGAGAATAAGAGTGGGCCTAATATTGATCCTTGAGGTACTCCTAAGGAGATAGGTAGTAGAGCAGATAGAGAATTTTTCCAGAGTACTGCTTGTTGTCGGTTTTCAAGGTAGGATGAGAACCATGTTAAGGAGGAAAAATCCAAGGCAAGTGAGTTTAGTATGTGTAGGAGAAGTTTATGGTTGACCATGTCGAAGGCTTTTGACAGGTCTAGGAAAAGAGAAGCAGTTAGTTTGTTATTATTACGGTTACAGTTTATTGTGTTAGTAAAGGAAAGTAGTGCAGTGGTCGTACTATGTGAGGGTCTAAATCCATGTTGAGTGTTTGCTAGTAGGTTATTTTGAAGGAGATGGTTAAGTAGTTGTTTGTGTATACATTTTCCATGATTTTAGCTAGTGGAGATAATAGTGCTATTGGGCGGTAGTTAGAGAGGTCAGTGGATTTGCCTCCTTTATGTAAGGGTATGATGTGTGATATCTTCCAGATTGCTGGAAAATCACTTTCTTTTATGGATCTGTTTATTAGGATCGAAACAGGGTAGGCTATAGCTTTTGCTGCTACCTGAAGGAATTCAGCAGGAAGCGTATCTGCTGAGGGGTAGTGGGTTTAAGTTTTGTAAGAGAGATTGTATGTAGGAGGTGGGTATGGGTTGAAGTTGAAGGGAAGGAATGACGTTGTCGGTGTTACTTAAGATCAGTTGGGAAGCATCAGGGGATAAATGGCTTGCTAGTGTTTGTATGGAAGTAGTAAAGAAGCTATTGAAGTTATTGGCTATTAAAGAGGGATCATCAGGGTCTAGATTCTGTGGGTTAGGTGTTACTATTTTACCTGGGGTAAGTAGATGATTGATAGTAGACCAGAACCTTTTGGTTCTTTTTTGTGGATTGCTGAAGTTCTACATAGTAGTTCTTTTGTCTGAAATAATAGCATTTTGGTTTTGTTTCTCAGCTCTCTAAAGGTTTGATAGTCTGTTGGGTTTCTAGAGGAGCGCCATTTCTTCCAAGATTTATTTTTAAGCCTGATCTTTTGTTTAGTATTAGAGGTAATCCAGGGTGCTGTTCTGGTCTTTATTCTAATGGTACGACTTGGGGCATGGTGGTTTAGGATTGTAAGGAATGCTGAGTTGAAATATTCTATGGCTTTGTTGAGAGAGAGGTGCTTTAGAGGGTCCAATTGTATTGTGAGAGTTCTGTTTGAAATCTTTGGGGATTAAATTGTTTCTTTGAATATAGTGTTCTATGTGAAGTAGGTAAGTTTTGATGAGTTTTAGCTCTAATGACATATGTGAGGGAGTGATCGCTAAGGTCATCAGGAAGGATGCCAGTTTTGTAGCTTTGTGAGGGGAGTTTGTAAGAACCCAGTCTAAGGTGGTTTCTTTTTGCTTGTTTTATTTATTCTAGTGGCAGTATCAATTAGTTGTTTGAAACCAAAAGGGTTTAAATGGGAAGTAGGGTTAGGATTGTTACAAGATTTCCAGTCAATGTTAAAGTCTCCAAGAAGTAGTGTTTCTTGCGGGACGTAATTTGAGAGTTGTTCAAGAAGTTGTTCTAATGTGGGGATATTATTTCCTGGAGGCAGATAAGCACAAATGATGTTTATTGATTTAGTACTATTAATTTGAACTCTAGAGCAGATTATTTCGACATTATTGTTTTGGGTAAGAGCAAGGTCAAGAAGAGTAAGCTTCAGGTTAGATTTATATAGGATAGCTACTCCACCTCCTTTCTTGGAGGTGCGATCAAGTCTAACAATGTTATATCCAGGTGGGGTAATTTCAATATCTTTAATAGATGGTTTTAGCCAGGTTTCTGATAAGCATAGAATGTCAAAGTTGTGTACTTCTAGTAGGGCATGTATTTGACTAACTTTATTACAGATACTGCATATATTTAGGTGGGCCAAGGATAGTATGTTTGTAGTTATAGTTGATGGAGGAAGGAGAACTTTTATATGGTGACTGTGTGTTTCAGTAGTTGTAGGTTGAGGGCCTGGATTGGGGTGTATGTCACCGTCCTGAAGTAGATGGAGTAGTAGACCATAGTTTTTGGATATGTGTTTTAGAGATGTGTCAAATACTTTCTTTGATTTAGTTTTTAGTAGTTTACAATGAAATAGTCTATGGTATTTGGGAAGTAGATATATGGTTTGTGATGAGGTAGGTAAATAGGATGAAGGTAGGTATGTTGTAGGTGTACTAGTATGTTTTGAGGGAAGTGAGAGAGAAATAGTTAAGGAGTGTTCATAGGAGGTTAAGAAGTAGGTAGTAATGAGAAGGAATAATAGTAAGAAGGTGATAGGTAGTTTAAGTTGTGAGTGGAGGATAGTTGTAGACATGATAAGATAGTTGTATGTGAAGTAGGGTTTCCTGATATGTTGTAGAGGGTGTGTGGTGGGAGTAGGGGTGGAGTGGAAGGGGCTGTAATGGTATAGGACTTTAGTGAGATAGTGGTGGGTTGGTTAAAGTGGTATGTAGGTGTGACTAAGTGAAGGAAGTTACACAATCTGTGAGACTGTGAATTGGATAGGATAGCAGTAGTAGGAGGTTTGGCTTGTAGAAATATAAATGTAGGACCCTGGGGTGGGTGGGATATGGGGGTAGGGTGGGGAGCGGAGCGGGCACACAAAGTAGACCAGAGGAGAGTGGAAAAGTATCAGGGAAGGAAGGGGAATCAGGCAAGAGAAAGTATCCTCGGGGAGAGGATGAGACAGAGAGGTAAAGGAGGAAAAGGATTAGTATAAGGAGGGAGAATAAAAGTGTAAGGCAGAAGTCAGTTCTAATATCCCAAATAGGGATGAGAAAAGTATAACATCTAGTGGACAAAGTAGTAGTGCAGCAAGCAAACAAGGGAGCTACCAGGCGTGGAGCTGTACTAGAAGGGGGAGAGAGGATAGCCTATGTGGCCATCCGAGGAGACTGTGAGGGGAAATGAAGGAGTAAGGAGGGGTAGCTGCTGGCTGCTTAGCTAGTGGCAGTCTGAAAGTTTAGCAGGAACATTTAGTTAAAACGTAATATAGCATGAGTAGGTAGACATACTCTCTATTTTCTGGTGGTAGAGGGTGGTAGAAGAAGACAATGTCCTGACCGAGTCCAAGGGTATTCTGTGAGATAGTGCATATTTACTGATACTGGTGGATTGTAGAAGTTTGAGTAAACTTTTATGATGGAAATGTTCTGAATTGGGCAGTTTTGTCATTATTGGTGCATGCATTTTGTTTCATTGTTTACTGGAAAAATGTTCAAAACAATAAATCAAAATGCCCTGTAATAACTGTACTGTATTCCTTGTATACAAGGAATATTATTTAATACAATCAGAAAGGTGTATCAAAGAACACATGTATGTTTCATGTGCAAGGGGCCTATGATTTGAAAACAGCCCAAAGTTAATCTTTATCTGCCATTGGCAAAATATATTTTCTTTGAATGTGGGTTTCAATGCTGTTTCAATGAATGTGAGTTTCAAGGGCAGAGAAGTTTTAATACTAAGCATTTTCATTGTGAAACTGCATTGCTTTGTTTAGCAGATTGTCTGTTAGTGTTTGTGCTGTAAAATGCAAAATAAAACTTTCAAATGAAATCCAAATCATCACAGAAGTAAATCAGTATGCACATTACAGTGTTTATGGTAAATGGGGCAAAATAGCCAAGTAATGGGACATTGGAATGGCTGCAGGGGGGAGGCTCCATTTGACAATAAGTTTGTGAGGGGGGAAGGGCGGCAAACTCAAAGACAGCCCCTGGTTGAACTATACCTCTCAACTGTCCAGATTTTTGCAGAATGAATACATTTTTGCTTCTTATTTTTGGTTTGTTCCTCATAAAATGTGTGGTTTTCTGGCAAATTATTTAGGAATGACGTCACTAAATAATGACACAGCCTTCATAACCTTCAGAAAAATGCATGCTAAAGCAGGATCTGTTATTCTATGAACTGTCTAAGTTCATACAAGAGGAATTTTTAGTACTGTTTGGATGTTCTCCCAATATATTTGGCCTTGTCAAGATTTTCTGCATTAAGAAGTTGAGAGGTACATGCAAATAAATCACTTTACAGAATTAGGACTATCCAAACATCTCAACTCTCCAATATTTTGGCTCAAAATGTTGACCTCTACCTAATAATCCCTCTGCAAAATGGCAATTTTGGAAGAAAACAGAGGGTTTACAATTATAAATAACTGTAATGAATAGAGTTATACATTACTTTTATTTCAGAAATGCATGTAGATTCTTTTATTTTGTCAGCTGCTCAAGTTAACAGTGCTAATATTAAAAAAAGTGTACCTTCTTTGACAGGTTCCCAGCTGTATTGTGTGGCAATTTTATATTTTTGCATCATATTTTTGGTCCATTTTTTCATAAAACTGTGGTTTTCTGGCAAATTAGTGGCAAATCATTAAAGATTGAAGTTAGAAAATAATGACAGACATTTGAGTTTCAGATTTCATACCCTTCAAAAAATTCATACTAATGCAAGACCTACTACTATTCTATTATCTTTCTAAGTTTATAAGAGCAATATTTAAACATTGTCCTTATTGTTGTGACTTTGTTCCACTTCTATCTATGGCTTTGTCCAGATTTCTTGCTCTGAGGTTGAGAGGTATGACAAATGTGTCAGAGCCATCACCGTCAGCTAGACACATTTCAAATTGTGACATACTTGTTGCACCCCACTCTCCCATGTACTGACTCTGCATGTGTCCAAGAAAGGCAAGGAGCAGTTATGCAGTGTAAGTGTGCAGAGTATTCCCCCATCCATGGTAGAAACAAGTACAACAGTGGCTTTTCATCTGTTCTTGATTTTGCAGAATGTTCTGGTTTTCTGTCATATTTTTATACTGTTGATTTATGCTTCTTATTATTTAGAAAATGCATGCTGTCACAGTGCCCTGTTGCTCTGTGTTTAAGTAGCAATGCTTTAATGAGCATCAGATAAGCTTGTCTGAGATTGTAAGATGCAAGTAAGCTTTAATAAGCATACTGTTAAATAATTACCAACACTGAAAGAATTTTTGTTGTTGCCATGCAGAGAATATTTACATAACTAGATAATGTATAAGCCTTGGGTATTGAAATGCATATGACAAGTGTTTGTAATAAAGGACAGTATTACAGTATTTTCAGAAGCTCATTACATTTGTTGGAGACTTGCAGTCATCTTTGCAGGCTTTACCCATAAACTAAACAGAATGCCAATCTATCATGTGTGGTCCATAACCTATGCAGTAATCCTTTAAGCAATTTATCTTGAGTTTGTTTCTTGTTTGCTGTTCATTTTTTATTTTGATCATGTTTTCCCCATGAAACAAGTAGATAGTTGTCAGGCAACAGGTCTTTTTTGGATAAGAAACATTTTTACAAGTGAGGGTATCACAGAGATTGCTACTTTCAGCATGTTACTTGGTACGTTTATAAAGTTGAATATAAATTATAATAAGAACTGCAGTGCAAGGAGAAGTGGTTTGAGTTGAGTGCTGCTTGCTTTTTTTTTGTTTGTTTTTTTATAATTGATTTTGACTGGCATTCCAATAATGTATTTAAAAAGTTATTTATTTTTTCATGCCTCACAACCTTTTTCTTTCCATCCAGATATTAAGTAAGTTGTCATGTAGCCAATGCACTGAAATATTTTTTTCTTCTACAATTCATTTTGTCTTGATCGAACATTTGTAATGATGGTTTGGCACCCAGGGCAGCCGTATTTAATTAAAGTTCCAGTTGTTGTGGTTTTGAGCATAGCCATGCCCCTTTCTAGTTGACCACACCCCGTCCATTGGCCCCACCAATTCAGCTCTCTCCTGCAGCCCCTCTTTGATTTGAAGTTACCAGCCACCACTGTATTGGCCTAGAATTTCCAGAGATGTATCAGGGTACTGCAGGACCTGTGAGCAGTGCCAAAAGGTAGCAAGGTAGGAGACAAGGTGAGAGCTCCTTTGATGCCTTTGCCTGTGATTGAGGAGACATTTCAGAGGGTAGCTATGGATATTGTGGGGCCTCTGAGTCCTCCAAGTTCCACAGGGAAAATATATATCCTAGTAGTAGTAGATTATGCTACAAGATACCCTGAGGCAGTGGCTTTGTCCTCCGTTGAGGCAGAAAAGGTGGAAAATGCTTTGTTAGAGATTTTCAGCAGGGTAGGTTTCCCAAGAAAATACTGAATGACAGAGGTGCCAATGTCATGTCAGACCTGCTGGCTTGTCTGTGGAAGTACTGTGGGGTGAAGCACCTGAAGACCACCCCCTACCATCCCCAGACTAATGGTCTTGTTGAGAGGTTAAACTCTACACTCAAGTCTATGCTACAGGCATTTGGAGACAAGTTTAAGAGGGAGTGGGACAAGTATTTGCCTCATCTGTTGTTTGCTTACAGACAGGTTCCCCAGGAATCCACAGTTTTTTCACCCTTTGAGTTGTTGTATGGGCATAGGGTGTGGGGGCCTCTAGTTTTAATTTGAGATGAATGGGAAGGTGATTGTGAATCTCACCAGGAGTTTGTTGTGGCATATATCCTAAACCTCAGGACAAGGCTCTGGGAACTCATGGGCTTGGCCCAGGAGAACCTGGCAGAAGCCCAACAACAGAAAAAGGTCTGGTATGACAGGAATGCTCAAGCTAGAGAGTATGCTGCAGGCCAGCAGGTAATGGTTCTCATTCCTGTCAGACACAACAAGCTGCAAGCAGCTTGGGAGGGACCCTACAACGTGGTAAGGAAGGTTTGTGATGTTAACTACATGGTGGAACTGCTAGGCAGGATGCAGGGGCACAAATTGTGCCATGTTAACATGAGGAAACCTTACCATGATAGGGAGGCCCTTGTGCTGAGTATTTGCAGTGGATTGCAGGAGGAGTCTGAGGGAGATCTGGTGACTGATCTCCTCAGTGAGGCTCAGACTGACACCTCAGTGTAAGGGGTAGCAATGTCCATGCAGCTATCTCCTACCTAGGTTCAAGAAATATGAGCAGTGTTACAGAAGTTTGGGGAGATGTTCACTGCGAAACCAGAGTGCACCCACCTAGTGCAGCACCAGGTGGATACAGCACCCTACAGGCCTATTAGGCAGGCCCCTTATAGGGTGCCTGAGGGAGTCAAACAGACTCTGAGGGAGAAGATACAGGAAATGTTGGAACTAGGGGTAATTCAAGAGTCCAACAGTCCATGGGTCTCCCCAGTGGTGCTGGCGCCAAAGAAGGATGACAGCACCAGGTTTTGTGTGGAATACAGAATATTAAATAGTCACACAGAGACAGATGCTTACCCCATGCCTAAGGCAGATGAAGCTCTTAGTCAGATGGGTGAGGCTAAGTATCTTACCACCATTGATCTTACCAAGGGTTATTGGCAGGTGCCGTTGACTCCCAGTGCTAGGGAGATGTCAGCCTTTGTGACTACTTTTGGCTTGCATGAGTTCACAAAGATGCCCTTTGGGATGAAAAATGCCCCAGCAACTTTCCAGAGTCTGGTAGATCATATCCTAGCAGGAGCAAAAGAGTTTACCCTTGCTTACCTAGATGATATTGCCATCTACAGTGATTCATGGAAACAGCACCTTCAACATGTCAGGGAGGTGCTGGGCAGACAACAGAGGGCAGGGATGATCATTAAGCCAAGCAAATGTCAGATGGGTTTGGCAGAGGTCTCCTACCTGGAACATAGAGTGGGGAGTGGTAAGATCAGACCAGAACCTGCCAAAGTAGAAGCCATTCAGGCATGGCCTGCATCTGTTACCAAAAAGCAGGTGAGGGCATTCTTAGGACAGCAGGGCACTACAGAAAGTTCATCTCCAGTTATAGTACCATAGCTGCTCCCCTCACAGACCTGACAAGGAAAACAGGCCAGATAAGGTAGTGTGGACCCCAGCATGTGAGCAGGCATTCCAGAAGATTAAATAAGCTTTGGGAGGACCTCCTGTGTTAGCCAGTCCAGATTACAGAAAATAATTTGTTGTGCAGGTGGGTGCTTCAAACCATGGGGTGGGGCAGTACTTAGCAAGATTTCTTCAGAGGGAGAAGAGCACTCAGTGGTTTATATCAGTCATAGGCTCCAACCCAGGGAGGAATGCTATGCAGATGTAGAAAAGGAATGTCTAGCCATAGTGTGGGCACTGCAGAAACTTTAGCCTTATCTGTATGGAAGAAAATTCACTGTAGTTACAGATTACAATCCCCTAACATGGTTACACCAAGACAGCCAGCAAAATGCCAAGTTGCTAAGATGGAGCCAATGGTTGCAAGCATATGATATGTCAGTGCAGCACTGCAGTGGGATTAGCAATGCCAATGCAGATGGGCTCTCAAGACAGAAATGAGGTAAGGTATACTCAGATAGACCTCACCCTCTCAAGCAACGTTTCTCAAGGGTCACTTGAAAAACTAGCTTGAATTCTCTGGGGGTGGAGATATGTGAAAGCTGCCAGCCCAGCCAGACAGAATTTTGTAAATAATTCTATGTCATTGTAAATATTAATATAATCCACAGGTGTGTTTTTTACAAATGTAAGAAAACTAAATGTAAGAAAACTGTGTTATATGTTCTGAGCTTCAAAAATGTAACCACAGTGCACCCTGTTGGAACCAGCAAGACAATGATGTTAACACAGTAGGAGGTCACAGCAGGAATTATGATCAGGTGCATCATTGGGCCACTGATATGATTTCATCAGCCTATAGGAGAGCAGCTGCAGTTACCTGAGAGCACCTGACTGCAGGGGGTGGTTCTGCTATTGAGCCCTCACTGACACCAAATGAAGAGTTCCCGTCTACTGTCAGAGATCCATACAGCTCAGTGGAAACTACACACCGTGTGCTTGATGTTGGTGCTGATGTGGCTGGGAGGACAAGTGTGTCCCATGAGCAGCTTCCAGGTAAGCTTATATATGTCAAGTTTTATATTTGCTTGCATACTAAAATATATAATTTGACTAATACTTCCTGTGATTTTTTTTTTCTGCACCTATTGATAAGTTAAGAGTTATACAACAGAGTTGTTCAGTACACATGGGCGTGGGTGGACATCTCAGCCAAATTTTGGTTTCAGCTACTTCTTACAAGACATGTAGGTGAATGTATATTCACTGTCCCCTTGTGTTATTCCCATTGTGATGGTTAATTGCTGTCCTTCCCTTGCTTCATTTCTTCCAGGATCATCCTCCCTACAAAGCGGGAAGATATCTGCATATCTTAAGCAAATATTTATTTGCTTATTAATACCCATTCTTTAGATATATAATTATCTGCATGTGTGAGGTGGGTGTAACGATTGCCTGTATTGCTGTACCCTCTGATTTTGTGTGATCATTGTTACTTTATATCATATAAACTGGTTTCATATTTATTGTAGTACTAATTTAATTCTTGTGCTTATTGCTTATTATCACAGGTGATCCTGACAGTGGAAGTGTAGGACTCCTACCACCTGATGTCAGAGAATCGGTAGGCTCTGTCGATGATGGTGGATAAACAGAAGAGGCACAGTCGGGGGTGCATAGGTTGAATCCAAAACTGAGGTTGTGATTCACCCATACCCCTGGATTTCCATCAGATACAGTCTGTATGCTTACTCATACCCATTCCACTGAGCCCTCGGATACTGGACAGTTTGAGGTTGACACACTTTATTTATTTATTTATTGATTTATTTATCTGACATTTGTTAACCTTGTTAGTCTGACTGGGCAAGAAGCCCTTCTTCATCAGAAGCCTGAGGAGAAACGCTCCAGACATATAAGATATATACAGATACATATCAGATTAATAAGGATAAAAAGAAACTTGTATGGTATACTAACAGCAAATAAAAATAATAATTAAATAGTTACATAACAGTAAACAGAAAGACTACAGTTAACATTTAGCACAAAACTATAGGTTAAAATACGTGAAGTACATTAGCAATGATAGATTTAACTGAGCGAGAACAGGTTACATTTTAGCAGAAAGTCTGTAGGAGGAAGATAAATATTAGTGGAATAGTCTCTGAAATAATTATATTAACAGAGCTATAGGAGGAAGAAAGAAGAGGAGGTATGGGTCAAGTAGGGCTACTGCAGGGGCATGTCCGTGATTTACGCATGTGATCCTTTAACATGTTTTTGAAACTGCAACTGTTAGTGACAGCTCTTAGGTCAGGGGAAGTTTATTCCAGGTGTTGGCAACAGAATGACTATACAGTAGTTTACCAACTTGCTTCCTGGGATTATAGACTTCCAGGAGGTGTTGGACTGTACTGTGGAGACAACGTTTGGGGGTATAGGGAGTGATTAGAGTAGAGAGAGAGTAGGGCAGAAAGAGGGATTATCTAGTATAGACTGTGTGAGGTAGAGCTATGGAAGTAAGAGTTGGTTTTGCACTTCTGGCCATAGAAGATTTTTTAGGGCAGTGTGGTGGTTGGAAAGGTAAGGAAAATTTGCAGCGAATCTGGCAATTTTATTGTAGGTGGGTTCAAGTCTGGACAAGAGGTTGGATTGTAGATTTGTGAGTATAGGTACAGCATAAAAGAGAGTAGGCAGTAGCAAAGCTTGTGCCAGAGAATGTTTGGTGTCATTAGTCAGGTATTTTTTATTCCTATGTAATAGGCCTAGTTTTTAGTGATTTTTTTTGATGGCTTGTAGTATATGGATGTTGAACTTTAATTGGTCATCGATAACAACATGAAGGAGTTTGGTGTGAGTTTCGACTGTGATAGTAGTATTGTTGAGAGATGTGACTGAGAAGGAGTTTTTACTATGTTTTAGGGATTTAGGGAGGAAAAGGGGTAGTTTTGTTTGTTTTTAAGATTAAGTAGGAGTTCATTACTGGTTAGCCATTTTTTCAAAGAAGTGAGTCTTGGGTAAGGGTCAGAAGGTGGGAGAGATTACTGGAGCATGATATTTTTGTGGAATCATCTGCATACGGAATAAGAGAAGAGTGAGGGCAAGAAGTGAGAAGATCATTTGTAAAGATGTTAAAAAGGAGGGGCCCTAGAATGGAGCCTTGGGGTATGCCAGTTTGAACAGGAAGGAAGGGGAAGGAGGCTGATAGCCATCTGACAGACTGGAGTCTATCAGAGAGGTAGCTAGTGAACCAGAGTATAGTGGGACGGCAGAGATTAAGGTTTTTAAGTTTGGATAGAAGCAGCTTATGGAAGACAGTGTGGAAAGCTTTGGATAAATCGAGGAAGAGGCTTGATACCAGTTTGTTGTCATCACTTGCTTTGGTAAAGGTCTGTGTAAAGGTTATGAGAGCTGTAGTGGTGCTAAAGTAGGGCAGAAAGCCATGTTGTGTAGGGTTTAGGAGGTTTTCATGTATAAGGTGTTCAAGGATTTGTTTATGTATACATTTTTCCATTAATTTGGAGAGGGGAGAAAGGATAGCAATGGGGTGGTGGTTGGAGGGGTCTGTAGACTTTCCACCTTTATGAAGGGGAATAACATAAAATGTATTCCAAATTCTGGGCACAGAGTTCTCAAGACTGGATCGATTGATGAGTATGGAAACAGGGTAGGCTATGGCATTTGCAGTGATTTTGGGGTAAGTTGTCAGCAGAAAGAGAGCATAGTTTAAGTTTAGAGAGAAGTGATTTGATTTATGCAGTGGGTGAGGGTTTCAGAGAGAAGATGGAGGAAGAGGAGGAGGGAATGGGATCTGTAGAGGAAAGATTAGTATTGTTATTTCTGGTGAGATTTTTGATAAAGTCAATAAAGAAAGAGTTTAGAACAGTAGCAGTGTCAAAGTCAGAGCTGTTTGGACAGGGACTGTGTGTAGTAGGTTTGCCTGAAGATAGGAGTTTATTGATATTGTTCCAAAATTATCTGGGATTAGAGTGAGGGTTGTTTAGTGGTTTATGATAGTATTGTCTTTTATGTCAATGTGTTTTTGGTAAGATTCCTGAGTTGCCTATAACTCTGAAGATGGGTTAGCAGATTAGTTTTTTTTCCAGGCCCTGTCTGTCTGTAGCATAAGGTCATGAGTGGACTGAGATAGTCAAAGTGAAAAGTTAGATTTTAGTCTAATTTTTCTGATAGGGGCCAGAGAGTTTAAAGTATTAAGGAAAATTTCATTAAATTTGGAGACAGCTTCATCGAGAGGAAGGTTGTATAAGAAGGACCAGTTAATGGAGGAAAGTATATTATTGAAGGTATCGGGACTGAAGGTAGAGAGTTTGTGGCAGTCCTTAAAATGGTGGAGTCTATGGAGTTGAGGATAATGTCTATGAACTAGGATGAGAAGATGGTCACTGAGAGAATCTGGAAGAGTACAGGGATTGTGGTAGAGTTTTGGATTTGGAAGTAAGGATTCAATCAAGAGTTGTTCCAGAGTTAGTATGTTGATTATACCAAGTTGGAGAAGAAATGAGCTTTGAGAAGCCATAGAGGTTAATGCAACTATGGGGAGAAGGGGAATTCATAGTGTCCCCGTCAATATTGACATCTCCCAAGATAATGGTTTCATAGGCGATGTTATTAGAGCTCCAAGAGAGAAATTGTTCTAATATAGGAATGTTATTTCTAGGGGGGATATAGATGGCAGCAATAGTGAGATTTTTTGTGTTTATTAAGTTTACAATTAACTATGAGAATTTCAGCAGGGTGAAAGTTGGGAGGGGGTGTGGGAAGAGGGTAAAGTGAGAGTTGTTCAGAGTAGAGAATGGCTACACCTCCCCTTTTTTTAGGATGATGATCAAGTTTGAAAATATTATAGCTGGGTGGGGGGATGACTTCTGAATCAGAGATATGTGCTTGTAGCCAGGTTTCAGAGAGGGTGAGAATGTTGGGGGTATACTGAGTGATCAGGAAGTGAAGGAGGTTCACTTTATTAGTTATACTTTGTATATTAAGAGAGATAATAGTTAGGGTTTAGGAAGATGGGAGGTTAGTAGAGCTGATGGTGGTAGCTGGAAAAGAGATGTTGGGTAGAGTAGGAGAAGATAGAGAAATATTGGAAGTATCAGTATAGCTGTGAGTAGAAAGATTGGTGTGAGAGCCTGGATTGGATTGAATGTCACCAAAACATAGTAAGTTAGAAAGGAAAATTATCTTAGAGTTTGCAAGAGGATAGAGTGTTGAGTATTTAGGTTTCATTTTATAACAAAGACATCAGGGTAGTGTGGTTATTGCAGCTTCAGTGCCAGTTGACTCTGGCTGTAGCTAAAGCGTGGGTGAGGTGCCATGTAAGAGGGTTGGTTGGGGTACTCGGAGGAGACTTGTTGTCCATTCTCCAACTGATTATGGTGTGTCATTATGTGACACTCGATGTATGGTGGGCCATCATGGAGGACAGGCATGTTCCACTAGGGCTTTTCAGGACATGCTTAGCATTCTAGATGTTGCACAGGCTGATGCACATGACTGCCTATGTAGTCTAGTGAATTCAATGGATTGGATGAATAACACAATAGAATGGGCAGTGTCTGTGATGGAACAAATACTAGGAAGGCAAAAACATCCACATGACCGTAGGTCAGTATCATCATCTGATGTTAGTTAATGTGGCCATGCATGATCCCTGTTCCATAGTGGCTCTAGTTTCTCTGCTCTGTCAGTGGTTGAGGTGTTCACACCCAGATGTGGTAGACTATAGAATCATGGACTTGGGAGTAGTCGTGAGGACAGCTCATCCAGCAGATATTGCTCATGTTCTGGTAGCACTAGCACATCTGATCATGGGCATGGACATGCCAGTGCAACTCCTGGCAGAGCCAATTTTCACGGTTGTGGACAATGACAATGAACTGATGCCTCTACCATGCACTGTTCTCACATATTTGACATGCCAGGATGTAGAGCTAGCAGAGATTTGGGCTGTGTTCATGCAGACACTCACACACGCATTTCACAAGTACCGTTATAGACACGGTTCCTCTTTATAATCTCGAAATACTGAAATCTCAAATTTCAGTATCTCAAGACCATAAAGTCGAACTCTTGAAATCCCAAAACCCCAAAACAGCAAAACACAAAATTGCAAACATAAACACACCATACACCACACAACACATAAACCATCCTACCCACACTACAACACATAAACAAACAAAACACACACAAACACAAAAACACAAATCAACAAACCTACACTACATATAAGCAGGGGGGCAAGCTCCCCTGCAACCCCCATTCGAGATTTCAGTATTTCAAGATTATAAAGTGGAACCATAGATACACATAAATAACAGCTACATTTCTGCCTGCCTGTTGTTATTACTCCCACACACTCACTACATTTGTATCAGCCTTGGCCTCCTGCACCACCCCCCCAAACAACACCCTGTACAAATTATGATAACTGTGCCATCACCTTGTTTCTGTCTTTTGGATTCAGGGATACATATGCATTTCTTCTGATGCACAAAGTGCATAGCTAACTGAGAGTTTGGTATATATGTGTTGGAGATGCTGTTTTTAAACCTTTTACTGATTTCTTACAGCCTATTTACTGTTGTGATTACTATCTTGGAATTGTTGATATGTCAGTGAGGCTTATTGCTCCACTTGTGAGAATATAGGGATAATTAGAGACTTTGGACTGCTTTTTGTATTGTGTGTATTTTCAGTGCATTGAGGCCTGTTAGTTGATAAACAGCAGAAATCTATCGACATAAGTCGGTCCTGTCATATATTAATGTCATTGCTGGACAACTCACACACATTATACTCGGGTACATTTTCAAGTAACAGTGTGCAGGCATCTGCCCTTCATTTATGTTCCACATTTATTTTCCTGTTCCAGGTTCTGCATTACCTTGATAGTCCTGCAGTTACATCTGCTGTAATTTGGGAGTGACTCTGTATGATGCTGGCAGTACACAGCCATTACATGGGAAAATAAAGGTTGTGAGCATTACCTGGCATCAATGTTACTGTATGTATGTGCATAGGATGAAAGTTGTACCCTTTAGGTGGTCAGCACATGTGTTATCCATTGCATCTTGGCCAGGGTGAGGACATATTATGCATGCCTACATCTACCTACACCCACAGTGGCTGGTGGTTCCTTCTCTGTGTCCTCACCTGCATATGGCTGTGGTGACCTTGCCAGTGGTGGTGGAATGAGTGCCTCTTCCCTTTGGTGTTCCTGTTGCAGCTGTTTCTCAAGATAATATTGTGTAGGATAGTATAGTCAGTGATAATTTCAGCACACGTCCATGGATCATACTGCAGAGCCCATGCTGATGTATCTAGGCACTGAGACTTTGACTTCAGCAGCCCAAACATATGCTCTATATTTCTTGTTTGAGTGTGTGCCTCATTATAGCATTCCTCCATCAATGTGTGTGTATTTCTGATGGGTATCATCAGCCACAGTTTGAGTGCACCCCTGCATCCCCCAGTAAATGACCATGTGGGATATCCCCCATGGAAAACTAGTGGTAGAGCTGTGAATTGTGCCAGATATGGGAGTCATGGTAAATGCCAGGGCTGCAAGCACACACATTCAGGATGATTCCCGTGTTACACATGATCTGGCATTTAATAGAGTGGGAGCCCCTTCTATTTATGTAGCTCCTTCCTTGTTCCCTGGATGGTGTTTTGATCTCAATGTGTGTGCAATCTATGGCACCCAAGACTTCAGGGAAGTATGTTATGGCATAGAAATCATGCATAATTGTAGCTCTGTCCTTGGGGTTACAGGGAAATTATATGTAGTTACTGGCATGTTGTAGCATAGTATTCAGAAATGGACGTAGGAAACGGGTTGCTGATGCCTCTGACTCCCACAGCATGTCTCCTGGGTGTCTCTGGAAGGTTCCTTTAGCTAAAATTCTGAATACTACACATACCTTAGTCTCCACAGTTTTGGATCTCCTTGGTTTGTCCTTGCTCTCAGTTGAGAATGCCAGAGGTTGCAGAGTTTCTGGAGTGTGCCTCTATCCACCCTTCAGCACTCTACTATTTCAACTTCATGCATACCATGAAAAGTTAAACAGGGTCTAAACACCCTTCTCTGTCTTGGCTGAGGTCTATTAGCAGCAGCAGTATAAAGCTGAGCCTATTTCACATACACTGTGGCCGTATTCCAATAGGTTTTGGAATTTTAGGCCAAAACCTATACTAAGTGTACACAATTGCTTTATAGCTTATTGAATAGCTCAGTCATCTTTGATTGGCTGATTAACATAAAATTCAGCTGCTTATGTTGTAATTAGCATGTCACAATGCTTGGCATGTTTGCTTGGCTGCACACAATGTGTAGAACTGCTTACTGTATACAAATTGGTGTGCTACCATGTGAGGGTCATACTGCGATGTGCACACAGTTTTACTGAGCTGTGTAGGGTTTATTGAATCCAGCCCAAAGTTTTGAAACTATTTACGTTTTCTGCCTGTTTAACTGTGTGGGGATTTAATTCCAGAAATTTGACACACAATGAGAGTAGAGAGAGTCTCCAGCAGTGGTGAATGTCTTACTGATACACAGTAAAAGTTTATTGCTTGAACAAAGGTCTCTAGTGGGTGAATAATACAGTAGGGTATTTGGTAATACTGGGCATTTGTTTGGAGAATACAACAGGTTGTGGGCAATGATTAGTTGTGAGAGTCATGTTATTATCCTAACCCTTTGCACTGGGCATTCATTATGTGTTGCCTGCATTTATGTAGCATAACAAAATAATTACCACTAGTGGAATTATGATGTGATTTTTAACCATTCTCATGAGCTCATATCTATTGTGTATACCTACTACATTGTGTATACCTACTACATTGTGTATACCTACTACATTGCTGATCATCTTTATTACTTAGCTTGTGTAATATTGTATTAAAGATCATAGTACAGTTGTCAATGTATAAACATTGAATTCGACTCTTGATACTTTATGTTTGCATACATACCCATGTCATCATTTTCATTGTAACCTTTTACTCCTTTATGCTCACTCATTATTACGTAACCATGGAGGCAGCTTTCTGGAACATCATAGACTCAGCAGAGTGAAAAGTAAAAATACAGAAAAATATAGTGTAGCACTTTGAAACATTGATTCATTTTCTCATCCTGGATTTAATTATTAAACTGATCCACCTTGCCTGACTGACAGTTAACATAACGCAGCACAATAACCCAGCTAGCCCCTTTCCATACTTTCCTTTTAGTGTCCCCGATGCAGTGGCAAGGACTACTCAACTGGCGATGTGGCCAGTAAGTTGGCCTCACATTCGTTCATTTTGGTACTGTGGATGAACCACTGAGCAAAGAGTAAATGAAAAGGGGTGAAGTCATCACTCAAGGCAGAGCAGAAGAGCAGCTGCTGTTTTAAGGCTTAAACCCAGAGTGCTTCACTTAAAATAAGCAGCTGAGAGACATATCTTCAGGACACCAACATGAGGATTGGCAAAAGTGGCACTCAGGGAAGTATCAGCGGCCATGACAGAGGTAATGGAGGCTGCTGTGGAGTTGGCAATCTGACCACTAAAGGAGGACCTCTGTCAACTGCTTCATCATGTCTAGTGCCTGGATAACCTTGAAGCATATCTACAACACAACCTGAGAAAGTCAGGATATCTGTTTGTAATGTGGTATAAGAGATTTACACTGCATCCAGATATCTGGGGAAGTTCTCAAGGAGACCGCTCTTGGCATAGCGGACATCTGACATCTAATTGAAGAAACAGGTAATTGCTCAAAGCATTCTGAAACTCCTTTCTGCATCAGTATCTATGCAGATCAAGCTCAAGTTGACTTATGTAGTTTAATCTAAAGATGGATGCAAATAGAAACAAGAGTAAAATATCATAAAACATCAGATAAATGAGATATAAAATATAGAGAAAAAAAAACAAATTGATGACAGCATATAAAAATACATTACAATAAAACAAAATGATATGCATCGTAAAATATGGCACACAACAGTTGTAAAATAATGGTCATTACCCAAATGAAAGAAAGGTAACATTGATAAGTCTTAAGTGAGTTTTTTAAAACCACTCACCATGAAGTACTCCTTCAGCCACTCTAGGCGTTATGTTCCAGAGGTATATCCTCTGATAAGTAAAAGCACAAATGCTAGGAGACTTGAGTAGCACCTCTAGAAGTGCCAGTACCCCCTGGGGTGACAAATGAACTGAATGGGGCAATCTGCTACTATTTAAGAAGATTTAACATGTAGGAGTACCAAAGTAATGCAGGGCCTGCTAAAGTAAGACTACAACTCTGAATATAATTTTTTTAATAAAGTGGTAACAAGTGCAGCTTGTGCAGAATCGGTGCACTGTGTTGATAATATATAGCCTGGTAAGTAGCCAGGCCAAGGAGTTTTTAACTAGCTGTAAGCAGTCATCTTCATTGTCAGGAGTCCCCAGGGCCAGGCTATTATACTAGTCCAAATGAAAGTGATACCAGGTTATAGGTTCATATGTTCATAGGTAGGTACAAGGCACTCTGCCCGAGGGCATTTATAAGCCTAGCCAGAGTGTGTCAGCTTTCGGCGCCCCATTGATTAATTAACTGAGCCTCTGTCAAGCAGAACCAATGAAGTGATCCCAGGGGTGTATTTCCTGTTACCCATCCACTTGTCAAGGCTTCTCTTGAAGAGTGTTAGTGAGGGGCTCTGCCTAATGTAGTTAGGAATTTTGTTCCAAAGCATGGGGAGTCTCTGTGACAGGAATCTATCCCTTCAGCATGTTCTATTTATTGTTGTGGCGAGGTTTAGCTCACTAGAGCATGTGGTTTGCAGTGACTTGGATTTCTTTAGGTGGAGAATGTCCATCAATTCTGAGTTGGACATGGCTTTGTAAGTCAGGCAGAGATCACCTATGAGTAAGCGATATGCCACTGAGTACAGCCAGAGTTTTTTCAGTCAGGCTGCATAGGACATATGTTTGAGGCCAGTAATCCTCTTGGTGAGGTGCTTTTGTGGTCTTTCAAGCTGTTGGAAGTGTCTTGTGAGGTACATGGGGCAAATGGGACATTGTACCTCTATGATGGGTCTGATGAGTGACGAGTAGAGGGGCACTATAACCTCTTTATTTCTAGATACGAACCCCTTAGCAATTAGATGGGCCACATAGAAGGATTTCCTAACTACTTTGGCAATATGATTGTCAAAGAAGAGATTGCTATCTACCTGGGTCCCCTGATCTCTTATTACCTCTTCTGTAATAAGGGGGCTGCCACCTATGTGGTAATTCATGGGTGTTTTGTTTTACCCAAACAGGGTGACTATGCATTTTTTGGCATTTAGCTTGAGGCCATGACTTTGACACCGGGTGTCTGTCTCAGTAAGACCTTTTTGGAGGATGTCCATGTCAGCCAGAGAGTCAGTTATGGCTCCCAGTTTGCAGTCATCGGTGAACTTGGTTAGCCATAGTCCTCCTGTGTTTGCCTGTACTTCTGAGAAATATATGCCGAACAGTAGGGGTCCCAGAACCGAGCCTTATGGGACACTACTTGTGACTGGTTTAGAGTCAGACCTGGAGCCCGCTATTCTCACTGTGTGAGTTCTGTCTGTAAGCCAGTTGGCAACCCATCTTGTGACGTAAGGGTTTATGTTCAGGCTGGTGAGTTTTTCTATAATACCCAAGTGAGGAATGGTGTCAAATGCCTTGGCGAGATCAAGGTAGGCTGTGTGAACCAACTTTCCCTCGTCTATGGCCTTGGTAACTGTCTCAAAGAAGTCAACCAGGTTTAGTAGGCATGATCTGCCCTTAGCAAAGCCGAACTGGGTCGGGTTAAGTGTTTGGAGGTTCCCAATGTCTTTGTTAATGAGTTCCATGATGATGCGCTCCATAGCCTTGCAGACCAGGCTAGTCAGGCTTATGGGGTGATAGTTACCAGGGTCAGTTGTGGCCCCTCCTTTGTGGAGCGGAATAACCATTGCTGTGCACCATTCTATGGGCACATAGCCTGTGGAGAGGCTGAGGTTGAACAGCGTGTTTAGGTGGGGGGTTAGTTAGTTAGTTCTGTAGTTCATGCAAGAAGCAGCCTGGGACACCATCTAGCCCCATTGATGCTGTATTTTTGGTTTTTGAAAGGGCTGTTTTCACCTGTGCTTTTGTGATTTTCGGGACACTACACTTTTCCGGTATTGTTGTGGGCCCTTTTGAAGGTGAGAGGGAGGTGAAATTTGCACTGAATCTATCTGCCAGGATGTTGGCAGTATCAGTAGGTTCAGAGCATATCTGCGAGTTGCCACTTAGATTCTTGACATAGCTAAAGAAGGCTTTGTAGTTATCTTTTGAATCCTTGGCTATTTTTCTTTCGAAGTTAGCCTTGGATGATTTTATGAAGGACCTTAGTTTCTTACTGATACTGATCAGGGATGTCTTTCCTTCTTGGGATTTGCTTTTTTTCTGAACTAGTTTCCGCCTTTTGTTGTATAACCTGTTTATGGCAAGGGTCCACCAGACTGGTTTCCTTCTCTTAGGGGAGTGGGTCTTGGTTTTGCTAGGGATGGCATGATCCATGGATCCTTGTAGGTGCTCATAGAGTGCAATTGTAAAGGATTATGCATCTTGGGCAGTGTTATCCTTTAGCGTGGGGGCTGTGAACTTACCACCTCTGCCTTAAGTAAGGTGAAGTTTGCTTTAGAAAAGTTTTTCATTGTGGATTCCTTGGTTGGGGGTGGTGGTGGGGTGTGGGTATCCAGGGTGATTAGTTTATGGTCTGATCTAGCCAGTGACAGGTTGACCTCTGGTACGGAGTACCTGTCGCCCATGTTGGTGATGACCTGGTCCAATATGTTGTGGCCTCTGGTAGGGGAGTTTACAAGCTGATCCAGGGCATTTGAGTTGATAAATTCCAGGAAGTGCTGAGCCTGGGAGTTTGTACTTAAGTAGTTTTCCCAGTTAATGGTAAGGTAATTGAAATCTCCCAAGATCAGGGTGTTTGGTAGGACCTTCATGTTTTCCAGTGTCTCCAGAAAGGCGGAGTGGTGGTCCTGGGTCATGGAGGGTGATCTGTAGCAGGCCACAATTTGCACTGCAGATTTGCCAGATGTTAGTTGCACATGAATGATCTCAGAGGTATCATGCTGCGCCAATAACCTGGAGGTGTGGATATCCTTGATAAATATGGATACACCCCCTCCTTTTGTGTTTCGGTCCGTGTTCTGTGGCCGAAACGTGTGGTATGAGTTGTAGCCCAGTAGTGCTGGAGTGCTCTTTGGAACCTTGAACCAGGTTTCAGTTACTGCACAGATGTCGACATTCTTCATACTTAGGAGGGCTTCGAGCCATGCATTTTGAGATTTAAACTCCTGGCGTTGAGTAGCATAACCCTCATTTTTTTACTTATGCTGTTTATGGAGGTGGGTTTGAATTTTGAGGCTTGCCTAAAATAGGCACTATGGAGGCAGCAAGAGCCTTGGCCAATATTCAAAAACCAAGGGGTGACAGGTGCAAGCCATCTCTTGCAAAGCAATGCGGCTTGTCGAGCATGTCATCCCAGGCTGACAGACACTGGATCCCCTTTGAATGACACCAGAAGCTTAGCCAATTGTTGAAATTGATCATTTTCTCTTTATACTGAGGTATCATTCTTGGTGAGGACAGGATGCTACTCAGGGTCAAGGTCATACCAGCCTGGGCTACATGATAAGACAGCTCTTCCATGTCTCTTTTCATGTAGTCCAGGGAGGTATGGTTCAGGTCATTCACACCAACATGAACAATGGCAGAGTCATATTTGTACTTGTTCTGGAGTGACCTGAGTGCTTGTGTTATGTGGCAGATTCTGGCTCCCGACAGGCAGCTAACAGTAACCTTCACCTTGTCCAGCCTAGTGATTGGGGCGTCAGTGTGCCTGACTATTGAGTCAGCTATTACTAGTGTGTTAGGTATGTTATTTTGCTTAAGGACTGTGATTGTGCAGCACATTGATTTTGTGTTTTATGTGCTGTCTGGTTTGTAATGGAAGGTGCAGGTTTTTTGGGTGTCTGCTTTGGAGCTCTCTGATGCTTTTGCAGGTTTTTATTTAGAGCCTCTGAGTATGATTTTGTGTATTTATGTGTATTTTTTGCCAGTGCTGGTTTAGTAGGTCTATGTGAGGCTGGAGGTGTGGTGCAAGTGTTAACCTTCTCCTCATGACTGTCTGTTCCAGTCTTGGGTGGAGATACCTTGGCCTCCAGTTTGGCTGTATAATTGCATCTCTCACATATGTTAGAGTTTTGTGGTAGGAGGAGAGGGCTGTCTGTGTACATGAGGCAGTTGTAACATTGCCTCAGGATACCCAGATTCACCAGCTGGACTGGGCAGTACACCTGAAGTTGCCCTTTGGTCATGCCTGAATAGTAGGGTGAGCTGGTAAGTCGCTTGGTTTGTGAGGGGTGGATAAAGAGCCTTGCCCTGCTGAGCAGTCAAGTGTCGGGGTATATTAGCACTTGCTATTAGGTCTGAGCAAGTGCTGGACTGTAGGATGCTTTTTGAGTGCTTAGGTTGAGAGTTAGACTAGTTTCAAGTGAAAAACTGAAGAGGAGACTTAGTGGAGCCGGGAATAATTTAACCCTAGCTAACCGGTGCTGCCCTTCGCACAAAACTGTGGAACGCGTTTTTTAAACTACTAACTTCTGGGCTGGAACCACTCCTCCAGGGACAGATGGCTGCTCAAAGTTCCCCTCTCTCACAGGTGAACAGAGAAACTTCCCTCTATCCAAGTAAGGTATGAGAAACTTGTAACAGAGCCCTGAATTCAACACTAGCCTAAAAACTGGACTATACTAGCTTAGAAAGGCAGGAAACAAGAAATGTATTTATTTATTTTTTTGAAAAGATAAGGCAAAAACAGTAAAAAGTACACTTAAAACAACTTTAAATGACTACAAGTGATCAGAAAAGTCTATCACACTTTAGTGTGTAGCCTACAACAGTTAAGCAATTTATTTAAACAAAAAACAACTTTTTAAAAGTGCAGGCAGTCAAATAAGTACAATATGTGAAAAAAAACAAGCCTTTAAATCACAATAAGTGCTGGAAAATCAGCGATTAGGCGGAAAACAGTTAAGTACAGCAAGAAAATACAGAAAACTGATAATCACTCCAAAGTCTTTCTTTTAAGCTAGAAGGCTTATATCAGTTTAAGGCTTTCTAGTGCTTTCCAGTAGGTTAGTTACAGGAAAGATGGGAAACAAGCACAGATGTGGTCTTTTAAACCAGAAAGTTGATCGAAATGGACAACTTCCCGAATGGTCAATAAACTACAATTCCTGAGCCAAGAACCACTTCTCTTGTGGTAGACAGGCTACCTAGTGCTTACCACTCCCACTCCCACTGATAAGCTAGAAGGCTGCCCTACAACACAAAGGCTTGGGGGGCTCAGAAGCTTACAAACAGTCCTGCATACAACAAATCTGTACCTGGACTAGACTAGTTACGAGAAAGGTGGGGGATCAAGCACAAACACAGGCTTTAAAACCAGAAAGTTGAGAGAGATGGAAAAAACTGTCCAAATGGCCAATAAAATACAATTTCTGGGCCAGAACCACTCCTCTTGTGGTAGATAGGCTACCTAGTGCTTACCACTCCCACTGATAAGCTAGAAGGCTTCCCTCCAACACAGAAAGGCTTGGG
Organism: Protopterus annectens; assembly: GCF_019279795.1. NCBI lineage: Eukaryota > Metazoa > Chordata > Ceratodontiformes > Protopteridae > Protopterus > Protopterus annectens. The sequence continues at coordinate 102,866,428 of NC_056733.1, read as the reverse complement.
GGGCTCAGAAGCTTACCAACAGTCCAGGATACAGCAACTCTATATCTGGACTAGGCTAGTAACAGGAAAGGTGGAAAACAAGTGCAAGTGCAGCTTTTAAACCAGAAAGTTGAAAGAGATGGGAAAAAAACTGCCCAAATGGCCAGTAGCTACAGTTTCTGGGCCAGGACCCACTCCTCTTGTGGTAGATAGGCTACCTAATGCTTACCACTCCCACTGATAACCCAAAGGCTTCCCTCCAACACAGAAAGGCTTGGGGGGCTTAGAAGTTTACAAAGAGTCCTGGATACAGAAAATATGTACCTGGACTAGACTAGCAACAGGAAAAGTAGGAAACAAGCACAACAACAGGCTTTTGAATCAGAAGGTTGAAAGAGATGGACGAGCTTCCCAAACAGCCAATAAACTATAATTTCTGGGCCAGAAACCTCTCCTCCTGTGGTAGATAGGCTACCTAGTGCTTACCACTCCCACTGATAAGCTAGAAGCCTTCCCTCCAACACAGAAAGGCTTGGGGGGCTCAGGAGCTTACAAACAGTCCTGGATACAGCAAGTCTGTATCTGGACTAGATAAGTTACAGGAAAGGCAGGAAACAAGCTAGGGATTTATTTTTTTTTTACAGAAATGCAGCTAAAACAGCAGTGAATACAGTTCAAATGCAGTGCAGGCTAGCACACGTATATCAATATTATGCTAAATACAGTTTAATTAAATGCAATTAAATTAACAAATGACTAAAACACAAGTGCAGAAGGCATTAAATTAGAAGGCTATTAACAAGCAATAATAAGTGCAGGGTAAGAACAAATGAACAGATAATAGCCTGCAGAACAGCAGCTAAGACAGTTACAGTAAGAGCAGCTGAATATATATTTATTTATTTTTTAGGGAGGGAACACAGCAGGATTAAAAGGCTACATGGATTGTCCTTCTCAGATGCTTTCTTTGTACACAGTAGGAGTGCTTGAAATCAAAATATGATCTCACTGCACTCAGTTGACTGAGCAAATGAGATAGGCCCAGAAGGAGTATCCAAATACAAACTTACAAGAGGGGCGGGCAGTTTCAAAGCCACCAAGATTAACACCAAGACAAGAACAGGGAGGGTGGGAGAAACAACAGTGGAGACACAAGAGACAGAAACAGAAACAGAAACAATACAGCACCACTATAAATAATAGGCAAGTGTATAAATACAACACAGTGCAAGTTAAAGTGGCAAAATGTGTACTTATCAGTTTGAAATAGATTCCAACTCTCCACAGCAAGTCTATCCGCTTTCCAACAGTTCACAGAAATGCAATCTGTATTGGAATTACAATGAAATACACCTCAGGCAATGACTAACAGCTAGGATGTGGGCTGGCTCAACAACCCCTCCCTGAAACTAGCCCAAGCTACCCTAAAAAAAAACACAGTGGAGACACAGGAGACAGAAAGAGAAACAACACAGCACCACTATAAATAATAGGCAAGTGTATAAATACAACACAGTGCAAGTTAAAGTGGCAAAATGTGCACTTATCAGTTTGAAATAGATTGCAACTCTGCACAGCAAGTCTATACGCTTTCCAACAGTTCACAGAAATGCAATCTGTATTGGAATTACAATGAAATACACCTCAGGCGATGACTAACAGCTAGGATTTGGGCTGGCTCAACAATCTCCTCCCTGAAACTAGCCTGAGCTGCCCTGAGACTAAAACACAGTGGAGACACAAGACACAGAAACAGAAACAAAACAGCACCACTATAAATAATAGGCAAGTGTATAAATACAAAACAGTGCAAGTTAAAGTGGCAAAATGTGTACTTATCAGTTTGAAATAGATTCCAACTCTGCACAGCAAGTCTATCCACTTTCCAACAGTTCACAGAAATGCAATCTGTACTGGAATTACAATGAAATACACCACAGGCAATGACTAACAGCTAGGATGTGGGCTGGCTCAACAACCCCCTCCCTGAAACTAGCCTGAGCTACCCTGAGAAAAAACACAGTGGAGACACAAGAGACAGAAACAGAAACAATACAATACCACTATAAATAATAGGCAAGTGTATAAATACAAAATAGTGCAAGCTAAAGTGGCAAAATGTGTACTTTTCAGTTTGAAATAGATTCCAACTCTGCACAGCAAGTCAATCCGCTTTCCAACAGTTCACAGAAATGCAATCTGTATTGGAATTACAATGAAATACACCTCAGGCAATGACTAACAGCTAGGATGTGGGCTGGCTCAACAACCCCCTCCCTGAAACTTGCCTGAGCTACCCTGTGAAATAACACAGTGGAGACACAAGAGACAGAAACAGAAACAATACAGCACCACTATAAATAATAGGCAAGTGTATAAATACAACACAGTGCAAGTTAAAGTGGCAAAATGTCTACTTATCAGTTTGAAATAGATTCCAACTCTGCACAGCAAGTCTATCCACTTTCCAACAGTTCACAGAAATGCAATCTGTATTGGAATTACAATGAAATACACCTCAGGCAATGACTAACAGCTAGGATGTGGGCTGGCTCAACAAACTCCTCCCTGAAACTAGCCTGAGCTACCCTGAGAAAAAAACACAGTGGAGACACAAGAGACAGAAACAGAAACAATACAGCACCACTATAAATAATAGGCAAGTATATAAATACAACACAGTGCAAGTTAAAGTGGCAAAATGTGTACTTATCAGTTTGAAATAGATTCCAATTCTGCACAGCAAGTCTATCTGCTTTCCAACAGTTCACAGAAATGCAATCTGTATTGGAATTACAATGAAATACACCTCAGACAATGACTATCACCTAGGATGTGGGCTGGCTCAACAACCCCCTCCCTGAAACTAGCCTGAGCTACCCTGAGAAAAAAAACACAGTGGCGACACAAGAGACAGAAACAGAAACAGAAACAATACAGCACCACTATAAATAATAGGCAAGTGTATAAATACAACACAGTGCAAGTTAATGTGGCAAAATGTGTACTTATCAGCTTGAAACAGATTCCAACTCTGCACAGCAAGTCTATCCGATTTCCAGCAGTTCACAGAAATGCAATCTGTATTGGAATTACAATGAAATACACCTCAGGCAATGACTAACAGCTCAGATGTGGGCTGGCTCAACAACCCCCTCCATGAAACTAGCCTGAGCTACCCTGAGAAAAAAACACAGTGGAGACACAAGAGACAGAAACAGAAACAATACAGCACCACTATAAATAATAGGCAAGTGTATAAATACAACACAATGCAAGTTAAAGTGGCAAAATGTGTACTTATCAGTTTGAAATAGATTCCAACTGTGCACAGCAAGTCTATCCACTTTCCAACTGTTCACAGAAATGCAATCTGTATTGGAATTACAATGACATACACCTCAGGCAATGACTAACAGCTAGGATATGGGCTGGCTCAACAACCCCCTCCCTGAATCTAGCCTGAGCTACCCTGGGGAAAAAAACAGTGGAGACACAAGAGACAGAAAGAGAAACAATACAGCACCACTATAAATAATAGGCAAGTGTATAAATACAACACAGTGCACGTTAAAGTGGCAAAATGTGTACTTATCAGTTTGAAATAGATTACAACTCTGCACAGCAAGTCTATCCGCTTTCCAGCAGTTCACAGAAATGCAATCTTTATTGAGATTACAATGAAATATGAACTGCTAATGGTGTATAGGTGGAATGATGTGCTTTTTACTGGCTATGCTCTTGATGAAGAGACAGGGCTCTGGCCACTGGAGAAACTTGATCCTGCAGGATTACCTTGCCATTACAAAACCCTGGTTGCACATTTTTGTCAGGGATTCTACCCAGTAACCACTTATAGATGAATTTAGGGTAACAAAACTGGAGCAAAAGAATCTTACAAAGTAGCAAGTGTAACCATGGCTTCCATCTTAAATGTAATGAACTTCATTTGATTTACTCTTATCCCACTATGGACGTACTGGCCAGACTGCTAACATTGAAACACAGATCCCTAAGGGAAGAAGTGGTAAAGCTGCATGTCATCAGTGTAAAACGGTATTGTAGGCCAGTACTTCAGATAACAACTCCTAAAGGAAGTATAAACCCAAATATTAATACTGGGTCTAATACAGAGCCCTGCTATTGGTTGCAAGTAAGAGAATAATGACAGAGGAATTTATCACTGACAGTGCTGTCTGTGTATGCCAAGACAGGTAAGAGGCAAACCAATCTCAACCACACTGCAGATGTCATAGTAGAACTTTAGAAGGTCTAACAGGATCCATAGTCTAGTCTGTCAAATGTAAAAGAGATCCAACAGAACCAGAATCGAATGGTTTCACTGGCCATCTCCCACCTTGAGGGGGGTCATTAAAGATCGTGATAAGATCTATTTCATTTCTATGACTAGCATGAAAGCCAGATGAAATTGGTCATATATATTACTTTATGTAATAAAGAAAACAGTTGCACATAAACAACCCTCTTCAAGATATTAACCAAAAAAGTGTAAGGGTGGAGCTAATGTATAGTTGTCCAGGTTGGGGTCTAAGCCAGCCTTGCTCAGGACAGGAACAGGCAAGGCCTCCTTCAGTATAGATGGAAGTACTTCCACCCTGAAGAGCAAGGCGATGACAGTTTGGTACAATACTGGGCCACAAAGAGCAAAATCAGCCTAACAGTGCAAGAGTCCAAAGTGCAGGCAATTTAATTATTCTCTGGAGCCTGTGCCAACACAGAGATCTATGCAAGACTGTATCATTTCATTGAAGGCAATTTCATAGAAAAAGAAGCTATGCAACCTCCATTTTTCGGGTTAAGGTTTATTTTACCTAGTCTTTTTTTAATTTAGACAGTTAAATGTGTGTGTTTAAATTTCCATTTACTGTATAATTAGTTTTATTGCAGCAGAGTGATATGAATTCTCCTCTTTTTTCTGGATGGTTTTAATTTATTTAGTATTGTTGGAATTTACCCTTGGATGTTCACTTGTTTGTTTACAGTTAGTTTTGTATCCAAGTGATGCATATGTGGTATGGAGATATTTTTTGTCTTACTTCCTGAATGTTGGCCCTTTTCCCATGGCTGCATGATCATACACATAGTGCATTTAAGCAAGGGCTGCACAGGGAGGCGCAGGTATGTTTTTATTTTGTATTTTTAAATTAAGTGGCTTTCAGGCTATTCATTTTAATACAGTGGTTTCAGTGAAACTGGCTTCAGTGAAATGAAATGAATCTGGTCTACAGAATACTCCCTCCTCTGTTGCAGGTGTCACTACAACTATAGGAAATGCTTCACATGCTCCTCCATGTGTGCAGTCAGCTTTTAATATTTTATGAGCTGCCAATGCACATGCTGGTCGCACTATAACACTGCCTGATAGGTAGGATGTGTCGGTTCTCTCCAGCCTCCTGCTGTGCCTCAAGGGAAGCATGGGGATGATAATTAGGCTGGTAAAGCAAGGGATCCATTATGATAGTTTGAGGCTACATGTTTCAACACATAATTGTCTGCCAGAAAGAGTACAAACCTTACAGCCCAAGCAAACACATGTACCTATGGCAGTACAAGGCTGAAGTAAATGAACAATATGCAATAAGAGAAAAGAAAAGCAAACACTGTGCTCCTTCATATGGAGAGGGTATCAGGTAAAAGAAAAGAAAGTTCACACTCTTTCTTCTTGAGTCTGCAAGCTCATAGAGTGTATAAAAAACTGTATAATTCAAGCAGTAAAAAAATCACTCCTGTGAGGATTAAATAACATGTGAGCATCTGCTACCCCAGGGAATTATGCTTGAACAGCTGTGATACAGGCAAACTTGTAGCAAGCAACTGTGTGTAAGCTGGCAGCAGTAGGAAATCAGAATGACACTACTCGATGTTGAAGTTAGTAGATGCCCCTCATCAACAAGGGGTGGATAGGACACAGCAGGAAGAGGAAGGGCAGCTGTAAGCTTTTGTAGTGCACACACATATGTACAAAAACTATTTTGTTTAACTACTGCTTTGGCCTGCTTTTTCTCTGTGTGTCACTGATACTTTTGGTTGCGTTTTTTGTTTATTATATGCTCCTTTGTGAATTTTAAGCTGATGTAGCTATGTGCTCATCAGCTTTTTGGCTGGACATGGGAATGCTGGGTTGTCTTGGGATTTATATATTATTGTAGTATATTGTATACTATTTTGCTATTGTTTGGCTTTGCTATCCATACAAATGCTTATTTTGCATTTCTGTCCCTTGTTATCTGCTACTATCACTTTCATCTGTACTGTCTCATGGACGTTTGCCTTTCCTGAAGTCTTAAGCTGGCCCATCTGTGTAATTTTCTGAAGTATCCAGTATCCTTTATGTATTCTGTGTGTTAGGTGAGTGCAGCCTGCATTTTTTTATGCTTGTTCCAGTGTCATGGTATGCTGATCCTCAATGGTAGCATGGCCATTATTGTTCATTCATATTCAGTGGCCATCCATATAGCTGACTCTGACCATTCAGTATTTGTAGTGGGCATTCTGTTGTATCTATATCTTGTGCACTACATCTGCTGTCTCTATATTTTGTGTCCTATATCTGTTGTCACTATATCTCATGTTCTACATCTGTTGTCTCTATATCTTGTGAGCTGTATGATGGCATACTGAAATGTTCCTTGCAATTGTAACTTGCCAGTGCCCTAGGTTGCTATTTCTGTTTCTGTGCACTGGGTTTTCAGTGAGATGTGTTCAGCATATTGAGAACAGTGACAGACTAACTGCACTCTGGGCCTGGGGCAGAGGCAGTTTTGAAACCATGGGCTCTCGAATCTCTTTGGACCACACATAAGTGCAAATGTTCGTTTGGATTTACCTTCTTTATTGTTTTAAATTTCTACTTACCTGCCATGTTGTTTTAAATTATATTTATTATTTAACAAAGTAAAGTGTATGTGTTTGTTTTAAATTTGAGTAGTCTTGAACCTTTTTTCAAGAAAGAAGTAAAATAAAATTTACTAACTGATAAGATAAAACATATATTTAAGGGCTAGATACACAGTGGTGTAAACACTGACCCTAGGTGATTTGGTCACATTGACTAATGTGGATGTGACATCTTAACCTCATGTAAAAATGGGAAAAAGGAGATTGTTGATTTTTCATCCATATAAGAAAATTTAAGCTGACATCTTTATAATGTACCAAAGTATGTACCCATCAGGTAACGGCACTTGACAGTGTACACCTCAAATGCCTAAGTGTGATTAAAAATAGCCACAGTAAAGTATTCCAACTTGCCCTGCACAAAAACACACTAGTCCTGCAAAGCCAGACTAATGGTTGTTTAGTTTAATTATGACATAATGGTCATTTTTATCCAGCCAGCTTACACACCTAGCAACTATAGTCCCATTGTTGACTATGCACATGTTAGATGTCCAACTGTGGTATTTATGGACACAGTAATGCATTTCTTGTTTTTTTTTAACAAAAACAGTAGTCATTTGACACAAATGCTCTCTAGTCTTGCAAAGGCAGACTGTTTAAACTAGGCAAATGGCACAACAGTGGGTTACTTTCATCCACAAATAACCTTTAACTCCCACTGCAGCAGTTATAGTATTCTTGTTGTGTATATCTCATTTGAATGTAATAAAACTAATATCTCTCAACTTCTAAAAGCAAGAGTCAGGGACAAAGTCAAATAAATGAATGAAGAAAGAAAGAAAGAAAGAAAGAAAGAAAGAAAGAAAGAAAGAGAAAAGTTCAAAAATTATGGAGATATTTTAAATATTGCTCTTAATGGTAAGAAAGTTGCCAGAATGATAGCTTTTGTATTACTATAGATTTTCTGAAAGACTTGAAGTTTGAAACTCAAATATCTGTCATTATTTAGTCACTGCAATTTTCAGCTATTTGCCATAAATCCATGCAGTTTATGAGGAGCATACCAATGAAGCAAAATTGTCGATAATCTGCAAAACTGGAGACAGTTTCAGCTATGATTCTTGCAAATGGTAGCAAGAGAGTAAAGCATTCTAACTTACTTCACACAAATGTAAACGAATCCTGTAATGCCAGACTGCTCAAACTGCAAACAACGGAGTAAGTTACTTTCATCCACAGTCAGCCTGCTACAACAACCTATCAACTTAAGCCAATCCACTGTGTACACGTATGACATTTAACTGTGATAAAAATAACATCCACATAATGCACTTCAACTTTGTTTCACACAAAGAGTAAAGGAGTCTTTTCTAATTTTTTCATATACATCATATTTGTCCTGCAAATCCAGCCCAGAATAATAAAAAAATGACAACATAGCATAGTTAGTCATGCTTCATCTACAAACAGCTGTATCTCTCAGCCTCTTAGTCAAGATTCAAGGACAAAGCCAGGAATAATGGGAGAGTCGTCCTTAAGTTTGGTATCTCAATGCATAAGGTAATGTATAAGACAGCAGTCTTAAAAATAAAGATGATCTTAGCTTCACCTTATGTTCTGTTCAAAAACAGATTACTTTTGCAGGTAACAGCATTATCCTGCATGCATTGCCCTAAAAGAAAACTCTGGAATCATTGCGTCAGATTTAAATGATCGTCTGTTTGTGTATTCAGGAATAAGTACATAACATATGCTTACAAGTTGCTTTTCCTAATATTGTAAATTGGCTAGCTATGTTGCCTGATGAGTGCAGGAACTAAAAGAATCTAACCTGCATCTGCTCAGAATTTCACCTTTAAAAGTTGTTCTGCATATTCCATTAACCTTTCATCATATCTTTCAGCCTTCAGAGACAGAAATAAAGGACAAAGTCTTTGAAAATCCAGGACATTTGTCCAATATCAAGACATATAATTATTAGGAAATTTGAATATTTTATGGCTCACAGTTACTCATTTTTCTAGTAAGTTTATGGGATGCTAGCCACTTTCGTGTACTTAGAGAACAGAGGACAAAAGTGTACATGACTCAGGATAGAGTTCATCCACTTAGTACAAGTGCTTCTTTTCAAGGGAGATACCAGGACACAGTCTAGTAAAGTGGACCAAGTTGCACAAAAGGCAATGAGGGGAAAGAAGGAATCAAACCCAGGATTACAGAGTAAATCACATTAACACACACACACACACACACACACACACACACACACACACACACACACACACACACACACACACACACACACACACGTGTATGCACATGCATGGGTACATGCAAGCAAGCACACACACACATTAAAAAAAAGATGAAGATGACACAGCATAAACTTAGAGCAGTAACTGAAATGATCAATGTATGGGTTGGACACCATGCCATGAGACAACAAAACGAGCACATTTTGCTCCACCTGATATTAAACTGTAAGGCTAAATAGTCACTGCATACAGAAGAGTGTGGATGACTCGATAAGTGTTACACTTACTTTTGATGTTAAGAAAATTCCTAAGACTGTGGATTGTATCCTCACACCACACAACACACAAAGACATTCCATTTGTCAGAATTCTCTGTTTTTGCATCCATTAATAATGTGTCCCCACTAACTGGCTAAAGATACCATCATTCCCTTATCTCTAAGCTTGTTGGGTGCAGCTCTTTGTAGTTTTTTTTTTATTAAGTGTCAGGATGCTTATCCATATTAGAAGAGTTTTCTGGTATAAACTAATTTAAAAAATAATTTCCAACTGCATCTGAAAATCAAATCTAATGCCAAAGCACAGAGCACAGTAAGAAAGCATATCTGTTGCACACAGAGAACAGTGCAATTGCATTCTGTAATACCCCATGGTGGAGATGTATAAAGCTGTTACTGGGCCCCAGATGTATGACTAGTAGCTTGGCTGCTGGAGGGATAACGTGGGTGAAGGATGGCAGTGAGCGGGCAATGATGGCTCACCCATTCTGGGATGAAAGATGCTACCTAGGCTTGCTGTAATAGCAGTATTAAGAGCCTGATGACCTTGGCACTGTAAGTAGTATATTACTTACTGCTTAAATAGGAGGCTGTGCACACAGGGAAGTAGGCATGCACTCCAAGGAGGCAGCCATTGCAGAGTTTGTAAGTCTGCTGTGGGGTGGCATGAGTTAAGGCACACTCCCTTGCAGCAGTATGATGCTGCACCAGCTTCCTCAGCATCCTCATCAGCCTCATATGTGAGTAAGATTGGGCTAGGCTAAGGCAGGTTTGATAGTCCAGGTGAATGATGAGAGGAGCCGAAGGCAGATGATGGTCACTGCAGGGGGGTAAGGATGCAAAAAAGCAATACTAGGTACTGCAGTACACAGATAAAGTAACTGAACCAATATTTTTCACAAGCATCTCGGTGCAAAAAGTAAAACACAACAAGGCATTTCAAGTCAGTGCTGTATAAAACCAAACCCAAGTAAAGTATATCAAATAACTAAAGCAGTACATTGCTGTACATTGTCATGACAGTATATAATGAACTGCTAGACAAAACTGGGTAAACAAAACACTACCATGTACAGTCTTCAGCATTTTCAGATGCCTTGAAGATCTCAGGTTCCTTTGAAGCATGAAGTGAGTTAAATATTGCTGATCATTTTATTTATGTAATTGATGTACAGTCAGCAAGTTTGCAGGTCTTTGAAAGAGAAGGGTTGTCAGCCCTTACCCTTGTGGAAATATGCTCAGCTTACCTAAATTGTAACCATTGAAAACAAAAGACCAGTACAAAAATAAGACATTTGTCTGCATAAAATCAAATGAAATTATAGAAATGAATTCCACTGGTCATTCAAAATTTCATAGGAGGGGATTACCACAGAGAAAAACCCTCTAAAACACAAAAGAACCTCAATCAGAATCTTCAACAGCTGAACCAGTGTGTTAAAGGACAGGAACAATATAACTAAACTTCCTGTTTTTGATTAAATGACATAAAACATCTGATTCAATCAAACGCTGATGTTCACAATTATATAAACAATGCTGTGTGGGCATAGGTGGATGAACATTAGCACTGATCAAGCAGGACATAGGCTGTTGCCCTGTGGCGTGAACAAGCAAAGCATAATATAAACTTAAATACCACAGACATACTCCAATAAGAATGGCCAGCAGAAGAGACTGCATCATATCTCAAAACTTCTTTGCTCACAAATTCTTCTATAAACCAAAAAATAATTAGTGATTAACAGCCTAAAATCAAAGTCAGTTTTTAAAGGTTAGTGTAATTCACATAAAAAGTTAGTAGAACAGGATTTGCATCAACATGCATTTTTGAAACTCTAATCTCACTTACACTATTGACTGTAATCTATAGTGATTTACCAGAAAAAGAATATGAGGGACAGGACAAAAATATAAGGCAAAATCAGGACTGCTCTTTAAAATCAAGGAAAGCTTGAGATCCCCCTCCAACAAACAAACTGTGTTGCAGTTAAACAGGAACTGATTGCAGGCATCTGACAACCGCCCTTATAGTAGGTTACCTGTCTGGACCAAACAAAAACAATAAATTTACCTCATGCTACCATGACCACTGCTGCTTTTTTTCACCAGTATCCACTATTTCCTTTAAGATTCATGAGTGTTCTTCTTATTGCTGTACTACTGAATCTGGGGATAGCATTTAGCACTAAATTGCAAGTGCATAGCTATGACCACTGAAGGACAGTCATTCATTTATTTATTTTATTTAGTTATTTATTTAAGTAAGGACTAATTTCTTTAAATAAACCAGAAAGATAAACAGTCAGATAAGTAGATTAACAGACAGGTAGATAGATAGATTGATAGATTGATAGATACATTTAATAAAACAAATAAAACACCTGAATAGCGTCACTCGCTTATACTGTACAAGTGTGCATGTGCAGATGCTAGGTATTGTAAATTATATATTCTGTCAGTTTTGTTTATTTTTTAGGGGTAAAAGTAAATACTTGTTTTATTAGCCATTGTTATAATGAACACATTGGATGTGTTGATTCCAATTATGCCAGTATGTTGACAAATGATACACTGACATAATTCTGCTATCATTCTCTTGTTTGCATTATGAAGATGTTTCGCCATGTAAAATAATTTTATGACACAGTTCAGTCTTTTTTCATGCTTTTGGCCTTTTCACAATCAGTTGAACCAATGTTACATGCTGATTTGAGTCACAAGTAAGGAAGCAATCAAGTTATTTAACAAATTTAGTTTTACAATGGCTGAGAAAGACAAAACTGCACTCTTAAAAAAATCCATGCATATTATGAGCCAAAAATAATCATATCATCTCTCAGGAATCAAGAGATTCTGGAGACAATAGATGTTTATCTGACTGATATGAAATACAGAGATCAAGAGTATGAAAGTGGTGTCTTGGGTGATTTACTTATAGGAGACATTCGTCTCTGTGGAATCAGAAGTGATCATTTAAGGGGCAGACTGCTGGGAGAAGCTGATTTAATAAGAGCTGTTTGAAAGTGAAGCCTAAAACTTCTAATGCTCCTGCAGGAATGTAATTCTGAATCTGTATATAGGCATTTATACATTAATAGAAAAACCTTCTTAACATTTTTTTTTCATTTACATATGTTATACATTGCATATATATTTTCTTTCTTTGTAACAACTGTCATTCAGTCCAACATTACATAAATTGCTCAGTTCTTGCCTTCCCTTAAACCTCATTTCTCCTCCCCCTGAAAATTATTCTGCATATATTGTTCCCACAAATTCCATTTACTTCTATGTAGTTTGCTCCTTCCCTTTTCTAAAGATTCCACTTCCAGTTCTTTTATCTCTTCCATAATATTCGGTGCTTCAGATTCAGTCAGTTTAGATTTTGATTTTGACTTTTCCCGTAATTACTTTTTTTGCAGCCAACATAATTAAACTTAATAATGCCTCAGCGTGCCTAGGCAATTCGGATTCTGGGTCCCAGTCCAAAAGAATAATTTCCTTAGTTACAGCCATTTACTCCCCCAATATTTCTGGCACTGTACTCCATAGGGAATTTTTCAAATCTACCAACTCATTACACTTCCAAACAAATATGTTCCCAGTTAAATGTCAGAGGCAGTTTATACAGAAGGAGGAGATATGGGGGAAAAGTCACCATGGTAGCTGCAGACCAGCACATCTGTCTTGCAAAAAAAAAAAAAAAAACAACTGTTTTAAAATCCCAGTGTCACAGTACAGTTGTTCATGATTTTGGACCTTATAATTTCAGTAGGAAGCCATTTCAGCACTGAAGAAAACCATAAATGCATAGAGAGAGAGTCAGCTGTTGAGTTTGCAACTTAAAAGGATTATAGAATAAGTAGAATTTTGTAAAATAAAGGGTTGTTTATGAAATTCATATGAAAACAGTGCAAATTCGCACAAAAAATGTAGGTGCCCATATGGTATACAAGGTGATGCCTGGTAACAAACAAGCAGGAGGGAACACACATGTGCAAATGTTACGGTTTTAAGTATGAAAAGCCACACTATAAACCTAAAATTCAATACTGCAGAGTTTGTGTAGATGATAATTATTGTGTCAAAATACCTAAGAAGTGGAAACAAATACAGTTGTGTAAATAAACTTACTGTAACAGTGGATGTTCGAATGATCACTGCTACAGTAGCCTAAATTATGTGGGTTATAGACTCCATAGAATATAACAACCGGCCAGCTTCCAAACCTTCAGGGCATATCCATGCACACAAACTGATAGCTCAAGCTGAGCTGACTAAAAGACAGGTTTGGCTGCCTCCATAGGATATAACAACCGGCCAGCTTCCAAACCTTCAGGGCATCTTCCATGCACACAAACTGATAGCTCAAACTGAGCTGACTAAAAGACAGGTTTGGGGTGCCAAGCTCTTCAAAGCTTTCATGTCAACTGAAAGATGGAGGCTAAACCCTGGGAGGACATTATTAGGACAAAAAGAAAAAAATGTTCCCACCATGAAAACACACCAAAAACAAGGAAGATGGAGGGAGCAGCTACAGCAGCAACAGTGTCCATTCAAACATCTACTGTTATGATAGGTTTACTTATACAGCTGCATTATGTTCATCATTGTAATCACAACTGCAGTAGCTTAAGGTATATGGGTAGATTATCATAACGAGAGCAACTAGGATGTGGAAGGGAAAGCCCCTGGAAAATGGTCCTGGAAAAGTCTGACCTAGACCTAGAGAAGGATATAGATTGTGCTTTGTAAAAGTATGTACTTAGGACCAAGTTGATGCTCCTAGAATACTTCTAGAATCCAGACCTTTACAAAAAGCCACAGATGAATCCAAGGCGCTGGTAAATTGTGCCTTGACCCTGCCTGGAATAATTTTGTTATGTGGGATTAACAAAATGTAGTAGTCTGAGACAACAGTTTTGGAAGTAGTCTACTTTAACACAGGTTGTCCTTTCTTCTTACCTTCACATGAAATTAATGGTTGATTCAAAGTTCTAAAAGAGCTTGTTCTGTCAAGATAGTACTTGAGTTGTCTGTGCTCACTGAAGGTATGAAATATCTTTGCCTCATTTTTGGGTTCAGGGAAGAACACAGAAAGATGGATAGTTTGGTTTAAAGTAAACTCAAATACTACTTTAGGCATAAATGAAGGATTAGTTCTCAAAGAAACCTTTTCTTTGTAGACATTGAGATAAGCTTGACTCAACATAAGAACGTTCAAATCAAATACTCTTCAAACAGATGTCATAGTGACCATTAAAACTGTTTCCATGTTAAGAACCTCAAGTTAGCCAGATGAGCTGGTTCAAACAAACAAGTGTTAGCATCTCTAACACAAAATTAAAATCCCCAGGAGTAGCCACTGGATTACTTGGAGGTCTCATTACACTCATATCCGAGTGACGCTTCCAGGTGCATCTGCAGTTAACTCCTACTGACACCTGTAGGCATCAAATATTGCTTGTTCATATTTGCATCAGTAATTCCAAAACCATGCCATGTACAAGGCTTTAAAAGATTTCATCTTAAAGCTTACACAATAGCAAACTTAACTACATTAATATCTTACCTCTGTCTATTGTGGGTAAATATATATTCACTGTTGTTGTTTATACTGATGTAATTTTTACATTTTTCTAAATATCTCAACAACCAAGGAACACAGACAGAACTCCTTAGCTTCATATGAAAACACTCAGCTAGATGAATAAAATGCTGCTGACAGTATGTGTGTAATTAGAGTGGTTGCTGAGATATTTTATGTTGTTTACAAAATATTATGAATGTAATAGTTATTGTCTTTACTGTGACTTATAAAATTCAGTTTAATACCTAGAACCTAAATAATGCTACCATTGTAAAAATAGTTTGGGCTGAACAGTTTGCCATTTATACTTCTTTCATAATCCCTATGGTTTCAAAGATATGAAGATTTGTTTGAAATGTGAGAACATTATTGGATTCTGTCAAAAGGCTTAGGCTCCGCCCATTGGAAGTTACAGTGCAAACTTCCTGAGCTCCATTGGAGTGAATGAACATGCCTTTCAAAAACATTTTGACATGCGAATGCACTGAAAGAGAGGGATCCATGAGCAGACGTGCTGAAATAGCAGGCAGATGAACCTTCATAGAGGAGTAAGACAGGCAACAGGAAAGTAACACATACAATTATCGTAAAACCAGATAAACACTAGCTCTGAAGATGCGCTGGTTATGTTGTTAGCACTGACTAGACAACCTTTTCCATTATTTATACATTATTATTCATTGGTAGCAGACTTTCTTTTCTCCATTAGTACCTGCTGCACATCCTCAGTAAACAGATGCCTAACAGATATTAAGACACTATCATCCAGGTAGTCAGTTGAAGTTGTTTGAGGCCAGGATGTATTAAATACCACTCTTCTTGTGTAAGTAGATCCAGTCTGTGAGGAAGCTTATGGTAACTGTCCCTGGCTAATTCCAAAAGAAGGGAAAACCACTGCTGTCTGGGTCAGAAGGGAGTCACCACAATGATTTTGAAGGAGTCCTTCTGAATATTCAGAAACACACTGGATATTAGTGAAAAGGGTGGAAAAGCATACAGGAGCATTCCTGTCTGAGGAAAAGAAAAGGCACCTATCTTACAAGCCTTCTTGCATGGACTCCTGGAAAAGAATATTGCCAGCTGATTGTTCAGAGAGCAGACAACAAGGTCTACTTGAGGAACTCCCCATAGATGCATCAAATTTTGGAAGACCCCCGATCTAGTTTCCATTTGTTAGGGTCTGTCTTTGTCCTGCTCAGCTTGTCTACCACAGAGTTTTGCACAAATGGGATGTAGGATGCATGTATAGTGAATCTGTGTTGTAAAGCTATATCCCATGCTAACATGGCTTGTCTACTTAGGGGGTAAGATCTGGTTCACCCTTATTTGTTTATGTATCACATCATAGTGGTATTGTCTGTAGCCACCTGAAGTGAACCTGAGGACCGGAGGTGATTCAGAGAGTTGAGTGCCTTGATAGGAGTAAGCATTTCCTTTATGTTTATATGCTTGTGTCTGTCTTTGTGGTCTTACTTGCATTTATCTGCCCTTGATACTTCACCCAAGCAAAGTTGGGGCATTTGTGGTGACTGACTGCTCTGGAGCAGGATTGAAGAAGGGGAGACCTGAATTCAAGGATATTTGATGTCTCCAGCAAGTGATATCTCTTCTCACAAATCCCAGCACTGGAATCTGAAAATATAATGGATATAAGTTCTGGGACCAAAGAGACTTTAGATACCATTTTATTGTTTTCACGTAGAGTCTTGAAAGATCTATCATGAGAATCATAGATGCCATAAAACCCAGAATCCTGAGGTATTCCCTCACAATTACCAAAGTATGAGTGGAAAACCCCTTGAATAGATCTATATATATAGATCTAATTTTTCCTTTGGATTAAAAGCTCTTTACACTACGGTGTTTAGCAACACCCCAGGAACACAATCCAGTGTGACAGAGTCAAAAAAGACAGTTTAATGTTCTCTTGGAATCTCAGCCTGCATAGGAGACCTCTCACCAAAGTGAGAGATTCCTGATACTTTAAAAAAGACTCTGCAAAGATAAGCAAGTTGTCTGAATATGGAAAAAACATAAATACCATGTAGCCTGCAATGAGCTATAACTAGAGCTAGACATTTTGTGAGCACTCTTGATACAATGGATTGTCCAAAGGATAAGGCAGAGAACTTATGAAGTGATTTAAAGATATAAAACCTTAAGAGACCCCTGAAATCTGAATGAATGGAATGTGATAATAAGCATCTTTTAAATCTAAAGTTACAAAAAAAAAAAAAAAAACTCAAATGAGGATGAAAAGATAACAGGTTGTGAAGTGTAAGCATGTTTAACTTGGGCAATATCACATACTGGTTTAGGAAAGAAAGGTCCAGAACGGGCCTGCAGGCATTTCCTTTTTTTGGCACCAAATACACTTTTGAATAAAAACCTTTTCCCATTTGGGAGGGGGGGGCAGCTTATATCACCCCCCTGAGACAGGATGTGCTATAATACAAGAGGAAATGAATGGCTTGGTCTGGTGGATGTGAAATAATTCCCTGGAAGACAGGAAATTCCTCCCATTGCATCTGTAACCTTGCTGAATCAGCCTCAGAACCCACTTGTCTGAAACAATCTGCTGACAAACAGAAATACCCAAGCAAAGGACAAAAAGATTATACTGACAAACTATTCAGTAAAAACTGCTAGAAAGACTCAGCCAAGAAAAAGTTTTAACTGTATAATACCTTAGATGTCCTATAGTGGAAGCCCATGTTATATAGGTAAATGTTCATTTAAGGACATACTAGCATTTCAGCTACATGGATTCAGAGTACCCATGCCTTTTTACTGTTTAGGACCCCCTATTTCTTTCTCTTTGCTATACTCTGATATCAATCCCTGATAGGGAAGGCAATCTCTAACCTGCATTCCAAATAAATTCTTGGCGTCTTCCCATTCTATCATCTTTCCCTCTCTAGTTATTTGCTCCCAATTCCTTAGTTCCTTTGCCAATTTTCACCAACAAATTCCACCTCCCTCTTGCTGATTGTATGTATCCCTAATTGCAGCCATCCCTAGCGACAGAATGTCCTTTCTCCTTTCCCATGTTGGTTTAGTTCTTAGAAAACAGAGATATTTAGATATTGTGCTCTACCCTGAGTCTGAATCAGAAATCTGAGGATAAAAAACCTTGCATCAGTACCATCACATTCTTCTTCAGATTCAGTTTCCTGAATATCTTCAGGAAAAGAGGAATCCAATTTTTTTTAACACCTGATAAAATGATAGCCTGTACAAGACCACAAGCCAGACTGAAAAACTACTCCTGTCCAGTGGAGGTGGTGCAGGAGATAATGTTTAGTTTTCTTTTTTTTTTGACAGGAAAGTTTAGTCAAATAGGATTATTAATGGCAGCAACAGTTTCCCCAAGGATAGGCACAACATTCTGTCTAAGACAGGATAGCTTCCCTGCTCTTTCTCACAAGATGGACAAGAGGGGTTCTCCCGTGCCACTGAGGGAACCTCAAAAGCCACAGATGATGTTGCTAACCCACAGTGGCTGAATAGACCAGAGACATTTGTGGAAAAATGAGTGGTCTGAGGAGCCAGCTTTGGCCATAGCAGAGACACATACCTGTGGCTGAGGCAAATAGCTAGCTTGCCATGGTAGTAAATTCTGTTTAGCTATTTTTTTCTTTTTGCGACTGGAAGAAGTGACTATTGAACTGGTAGTTTGTTCCATTGTCAAGCCAAAAATGTTGCTCCGTTCCCAGGAAGACTAAGCAGCACAAACTGTTAAAATATAAAAGGTAGTTAAAAAAGAAAAGGTCTCCAGTTAAAACAGAGTAAAAAGCACTCTGACATACTTTAT
Source organism: Protopterus annectens (assembly GCF_019279795.1). NCBI lineage: Eukaryota > Metazoa > Chordata > Ceratodontiformes > Protopteridae > Protopterus > Protopterus annectens. Next base: position 102,847,648 of record NC_056733.1, on the reverse strand, counting down.
CAATCCTCAAAAGTAATTTAAATGGTGATTTTTCAAAGGAAAAAAATCAGTTTTAGAACGTTTAGACTAACTTTTAAACTGTCAGAAACAAAAGTTCACTCCTGTTTTGAAATACAGTAGTAACATCAAGTGATAGTCAATAAAAACAAATTCTGTTTTTTTTTCAAACACCTTTATTGGATTATCACTTGTGACATAGGCAAATTTACATTCATATAAAATAATCAAACTATATTAACATAATAAACATTATACTTTACATATTTTGCTATATATCATATAACATAAGCAATATTACATAAATCATTCAATTCTTACTTTTTTAAAACAAGAAACATCTTCATTAAACCATCATTTACTACACAGGCAATCATATATTTATATAAATAAAAACAAACCACACCAACACAATTCTAGTCACAAGCATTTTACATCCCAAACCATACTGACACACTCCCAGTTGCAAACATTATACATCACTTATAATCTACTCAATCTTTCTCACTCAAACATTACATAGCTCATTTAAATCCTGTTGCCTTTTAGGCCTCATTCCTTTCTTGAATGTATTGTTCCCACAATTTCCATTTTTTACTATGTTGTTTGCTCCTACCCTTTTGTAAAGCTCTCAATTCCAGTTGTTTTATCTCTGTTACTATATTCACTACTTCCAGTATAGTTGGTTTAGATTTTGATTTCTATTTTCTAGTAATTGCTTTTTGGCAGTCACCATTATTAGACATAGCAAGGCCTTACCATGTCTAGGCAATTCTGATTCTGTATTACAGGTCAGAAAGATCCTCTCTCTTGTCAGACCAATCTGCCCACCCAGCATCTCCAACAGTGCATCCCGCAGGGAATCCTTAAAGTCTGCCAACTCACCACACTCCCAGAAAATATGTTCCCAATTACCTCTTTTTTCCCCTTCACACCTCCAACATTTACTGTCTACCTGAGAAAACATTCTCTGGAGTCTACTTGGGGTATAAAAATATCTATGTAAACATTTCCAGGCAAAAATCCTAAATCTTCTAGATTTTGTTGAATATTTGGGAGACATACATATATTCTCCCATTGTTTCTTTGTGAATTGCTTAGCCAATCTCTCTTCTCAATGTTTTCTAACCTGCTCTGATTGGTTCTTATAGTTACTGTGCAATATTTCATATGCACTACTTATTATCCCTTTTTTAATGGCAGCTTCTGTTCTAGATTCTATTAAAAACTCTACCAGAGCTGGTCTATTGTTTAGGCTCCCTCCCCCCCATTTTTCTTTCTCTTTGCCTATACTCTGATATCAATCCCTTATTAGGGTGTTGGGGTGTACCCTAATATTTTCCAGTGTATCAAGAAATGGGGAGTGGGAATCCTGGAGCATGGTGGGGGATCTGTAGCAAGTTACAATTTGGATTGTGGTCTTGTCCAGAGTTAGTTTCACTTGGATAATCTCAGATGCATTATGCTGAGCAACTAGCCTGGAGGTGTGGATATCCTTAATGAATATGGACACGCCTCCACCTTTAGTGTTTCGGTCCAGGTTAAGTGGCCGAAAGGTGTGGTATGAATTATAGTCTGGTAATGCAGGGGTGCTCGCTGGAGCCTTGAACCAGGTCTCTGTCACTGCATATATGTCGATGTTCTCCATTTTAAGGAGTGCCTCGAGTGAATGCATTTTGAGGTTTAGACTTCTAGCACTGAGTAGCATTACCCTCAGATGTTGCTTGCTTGTACCTGCTATGGTGGTGAATTTGTCATTTGAACCTTGCCTAAGAAAGGCACTATAGGGGTGGCAAGACCCTTAGCCAGAATCCGGAATCCTAGGGGTGACAGGTGCAGGCCATCTCTGGCAAAGCATCGTGGTCTGTCGATCATGTCATCCCAGGCAGACAGATACTGGTTCCTCTTAGAATGACACCAAAAGCTTAGCCAATTGTTGAAGTCAATCATTTTGTCCTTGTACTGTGGTATCATTCTGGGTGATGGCAGGATGCTACTCAGGGCTAGGGTCATACCTGCCTGGGCTACAAGATTGGAGAGCTCCTCCATGTCTCTTTTCATGTAGTCCAGAGAGGTACATCTCAGGTCATTCACACCAACATGGACCTGCATCCAAAGGTTCAAGTCTCCTTAAAGGCCTACATCCAAAATCTCAGTCTCTCCTTGTTTCTTGAGCTTCCCCCATGTTTCATCATCATCCCTTTCCACTTTCAATTATAGTTTTCTACTTGTGTTGTGCATAACTATAACTGTGTAGCTGTGAAATACCCTTTCAAATTGGGTAATCCCAATCCACCCTGTTCTACTGGAAGAATCAGCTTATCCCATTTGACTTTTACCATCTTCCCCTCCCAGATAAAGTCCTTCAGCTCTGTATTAATTGCTACCCACAACTTCTGCTCTAATTGATAAAAATGTGCCTAACCTGTGTATAAGACTAACAGGACTAAAACACAAATTCCTAGCTTAAAAATACTTTCCTAAATAGGAAGGTAAGTTTGAACAATAAAAATAATATCTAGAAGGCATTTTTTTCCAAAATAAATTTATCTGTCTAGCAATGGAACAGCATAAGCCGAACATCTATCCTTGAAAGCCTGCAGAGGAGCACTCTCTTTGGCGGCAGGAAAACTCTGAAGGGCTTGGCACCAAGGCCTGTCTTTTAGTCAGCTCAGCTTGAGCTGACTAATGGTTTGGATGCATACAAGATGCCCAGAGGCTTTGGAAGCTGGCCAGCTGTTACATCTTATGCAGGATACTGCAGCAGTAATCAACATGATGAACTGAACATCAAGATATTGATATAGGAACAAGAGCTCAGTTAAAAGCAAAAATATTTGTGGGTACTAATGAAGGACAATCTGTGAATATATTAGAGAATGCATACAGTCTCAGTTTATTCACTGGAAACCAGCCTGAATATGTACGTAAAGTGCAGCGATATACAGAACTACAAAAGCTTTAAGATGATTTAAAAGAGATAAATTACGTGATTCAGATGATCAAAGACTAACTACTATAACCTATTATAGAGATTATAAGAGAAATGTTTGACAGATTAATTGCCAGCACAAACTAGATGAATTTGTAAATAATGTTTGAACAGACATGTATGCTGAAAAGATATGTTGTAGACTACTCAGCTTAGAAATGTGTCCAAAATAGTTGAAATTAAATTATTTTATAACTGTGCTATAAAAGATGATTTCAATGCAGCAAGGAGACAGGATGTCTAAAACTATTTATGTCTTTCAGCAGCTGCAAACATCTGAGGGCTATGTATTTTGGCAGGGAGATGCTAAATGCTGGCAGTTTCTAACAATGAGGGTTTAGCTTCAGTAATATTTGAAATATTAATTTAAGAACTCTCTGAGAGAGGGCATTTCTGTTTTGACAGATTCAGACATGAATATAGTGAAGTATAGTTCAGATGTTTATTTATTTATTTGAGATTTATTATTTATTATTAAATATATTTAAACCTTTCATTGTGGTTGATATTTAGGAACGTTGCGTTACTGGTGAGGAAGAGATGTTGTAAAATCAGTCCAGTTGAGTCCATTAGTTTCCAAACAAAACTTTCATACGCACACACATCGACAATTATGTACCTTAACACATCATTATCTGTAAGATTGTATTCATCAGATGAGCCTGATCTGTAAGAATAGACTGATTGAAAACGATGTAAAGATGAAAAATCTTAAGCCTGTTGCGTTGCTGTGTGGTTTTTTTGATTGTTTCTTTTTTGATACTTGATTTTTTGGTTTTTTTTCACTTGATAAATTTTTTTGTGGACATTTTTGTGCCTATTTTGCTTTGTGCTTGTTTTATTTATCCACCATGTGTGTGTGTGTGTGTGTGTGTGTGTGTGTGTGTGTGTGTGTGTTTGTGTATAAATCAAAAGAGGGTGCTGGAGGTCTTGGCTTGGCCACGACTTGATGTAGAGAGCTGCATCTAAGGTCAGTAAATTTCTTCCACAATTTACAGAGGGGATAATTTTGATAGTTTCATTCATATGTTTGTATTCCATGGTAAAGCTGTAACTGCTGTTTCTCAATAGCCTGAAACTGATTGCTTAAATTATAATACTGTTAAAAATTGTTTGTTATAGTGTTTTAATTTAACACCTGAAGCTTATAGAAACAAGTTTTGTGAGCATAGATGATGGGTGTCAGGTCACCACAGCAGTGAGTTGTTTGGAGAAAACAAGGGTAATAAACTTACAAAAAATGTTATATCCTATCTTAGTAAATGAGAAACAATGCAGTGACATGCAATCAGACTTGATGACAGTGAGGCACCACTGTCAGAGGATGGGTTACTATATAGACAGTAGACCAATGAGGGAGGGCTAGAGGGTGAAATAAAATAGCAGTTGGTGGCAGGAGATAAGGTCAAACCTCCCAAACCTGCTGGCATGTCTGTGGAAGCACTGTGGGTGAAACACCGAGTCTGTTGTGGCATATGTCGTAATGTATTTCCAGATAGTTAAATAATCATATGTCATTTGTGAATATAAACAGATGTGTCCACAGTGTACCTTACTGGAAGAGAACAGAAATGTACATAAACTATTGTAAACATGTAAATGTATGTATTTTAATAGTAAACTTCAGAAAAATAGATGAAATTAAATATTTTATAACTGTGCCATAAAAGATGGTTTCAATGCAGCAAGGAGACAGGATGGCTAAAACTAGGAGATGCTAAATGCTGGCAGTATCTAGCAATGGATGTTTAGCCTGGGAACTAAGGTCAGATGACAAGAAGTGATGTCATCCTGCAGGCTAACCCAGCAGTAATATTTGAGATATTAAATTAAGAACTCTCTGAGATAGGGCATTCTGCATTTTGTCTTTGACTAGACAAGAATATCCACTTACCACATCTGTTTACTTGTTTTTCTGTAAGTAAGTTAACTAGGGTACAGCAATTTCTCCTAGATTCAGACAGAAATATAGTGAAGTATAGCTTAGATGTTTTCACTATTTATTTGAGACTGTCCTGCAATGTTGTTTTAAGTATTTCCTGTGATTTTGAACTCTGATATAACTGTGATTGTTTACTGAGTATTTTCTTGTTCTTTTATTATTTAGCATTAAATATAATTAAACCTTTTATTGTGGCTGATATTTGTGAGACATGTTTAAATTTGGTCAAACTACCATTTGGATTAATAGTCACATTATACAGTAAGATTGGACACCCTTTGTTAAGGGCCTTAAAGTAACTGATAAAGAACTGGCTAGTCAGGTGTGTGTGTGTGTGTGTGTGTGTGTGTGTGTGTGTGTGTGTGTGTGTGTGTGCGTGTGTGTGTGTGTGTGTGTGTGCGTGTGCATTTGTGTATAAATTAAATCTCAAAGAGTGTGTGTTTCAGATACTTGGGCAGGGACACAAAGCACTGGTTGGACAGAGAGGGTGCTGGAAGTCTTGGCTTGGCCACTCAACTGAGATCTCAGTTCTATAGCTGTGCCAGTGGGGAATCTTATTGTGGATCTGGAGAAAGCTTCTAGTTGAGGCCTTTATATAATAGTATTGGGTAAATACTATCTCTGTGCTCATGTTATGTCCATGTAAGTTGTTAACTTATATAATGTTTATATTTATTCTATTTTGTAATGGAGCTTTTCTCCCTGGCCCTCCACTGAAAAAGGACCTGTGACCAGTCAGACTTTTCCGGTAAAAAATGTAAAATAAATAAATAATAATAATAATAATAATAAATAAAAAGGGAGGAAACCACCCCCAGACTGACTGTAGTCTCTGTGTGCCCTTTAGGGAAATTGCACTTGATGCAGAGAGCTGCATCCGAAAATACTGTGTGTGTAACTTGTCATCCTCCTGGTGTATAGTGGTGAGTATTGAGGCTGTTTGATTACTGGCCAGTGGTGGGTCATCACAGTCTTCAACAAGGTTAATGCTATAATGGATATGCAGAAACCTAGCAGCAAATCATCTTTGATACTATTCCTGAAAAAGGTACAGTATTTGCTCAAGTTTATTTGGCAATTTTTAGAGATCACAGTTCCATTAAGATAGCTAATAAGGCATGATGTGGTAAGATGTTGATCAGTATGTTAAGGACAACATTTTGAGTCACTGAAGAGTCTAGTAGTAATAGCATGAACTCTGAAATACCAGGATATGACACTACAAACAACACTACACGCCTGTACAAGACAACAATGGGTAGCAGCAGTTCTGTTTCAGGATAGACCGTTTGCTGTTAACAGATGCTCAAACATGCTATGCACAAACTGACAAACAAATGTTTGCAATAGTCATTGGATGTCAAAAGTTCCTCAATTACATTCATAGGAAAAGTATCACAGGGGAATCTGATGACAAACTACTTCAACTTGTATTTAATATATTCCTGCACCACACTCAAATAAAGTTAATGTCACTGCAGAAGTATGATCTATATTTTATTTATTTTATTTTTATTTATTTATTTGTAGTTGGTTTACCAGGATAGTCCATTGGGCCAATATGAACCCATTTTCAATGGAGTCCTGGGGAGAAAAGCTCCAGAAAGAAGGGTTACAATATGTGTTACAATGTTTACAAAATTATGCAGTTTGAGCATCAAACAATATTAACAAATTATGCAGTGTGAGCATGAGACAATATTTACAAGTTATGCAGTTTGAGCATCAAACTGGTGGTGAAACATTACAGAAAATACAGAAGTATACATTGCATTGTTTACAAGATTATGCAGTTAGAGAATACCATTCAGAAGACAGTTACATACAGTTACAGATGATATAGACTAGAAACTGGAAAACATTTCTGAAAAAATACTTAGAAGTCCTTACTTGTGAGGCAGAAGCAAGCATGTTGTTGGAAAAGAGGGGGAGGAGGTAGGCAGTGTAGTATTAAGATGGATGGGAGCAAGAGCATTCCCATTGGGTCAGTAGGTAAGAGTGAAGACATTGTCTGAATGAATAGTGGTTGGAAGTGGTACGAATGGATGGAGGTAGAGAGTTCCAGAGACATGCTAGACCATAGGATAGGAGGTTTTTACCTGGGGGACGAGTAGGTTTGTATAACTCAATTAGGTTTTGGTTATTAGTTCTGAGAGCTCTGTTGGGAAGATGCATTTTAAAGGCAGAGGAAAGGGATGGACAAAGAAAGGGTTTGAAAATGAGCTTATGAGCTAGAGAAAGTTGAGTATAGATGAGTTGATTGGTTAGTTCAAGCCAGTTTAGTTTGTGGAGAGAAGAGCAGTGGTGGGTAGATGCTTTGTGACTGTTTGTGAATTTGGCTATTTTGTTGTAGCATGAGGAAAGTTGTGTTTTGAGGGAAGATTGAAGGTTAGTTAGGAGTGGGGCTCCATATAGAAGAGAGGGGATAAGGAATGTAGAACAGAGTGTGATTTTAGTTGAGGGTGTAAGGTATCGATTTTGTCGGTAGAGCATGCCTAATTTTTGATGAGCTTTTTTGACATTAAGTTGTATGTGGGAGTTGAATTTGAGTTGACTGTCAATTTGTACCCTAAGTAACTTGGTCTCTGGCACCAGTTCCAAGGATGTGTTGTTGTTGCTGGTGATAGAAAAGGAGTTTGTGTTGAAAGAGTTGCGTTTAGAAGGGGTAAATATCATTAATTTAGTTTTAGAGGCATTGAGAGCTAGGTGGTTTGCTTTCATCCATTGTTCAGTGATTGAGAATGTGTCTTGTGTAAGTTTTTGGAGTACTGGGAGGGTTGTGGCTGAGCAGATAATTGTTGAATCATCTGCAGATTGAATGATATTGGAAAATGGGATAGAATTGTGGAAGTCATTTATGAATATATTAAACAGAAGAGGATCTTGGGGGACTCCTGTAGGGGTATTAAGGAATGAGGAGGTGGCTTTTTTCCATTTGACTGCTTGAAATCTATTAGATAAGTAACTAGAGAACCAATTCAGTGAGGAAGGTGATAAGTTAAGTTGGGAGAGTTTAGTTAAAAGTAGTTTGTGAGAAATAGTGTCAAAGGCCTTTGAGAGATCCAGTAGCAGGGTAGAAACAATGTTGCCAGAGTCCCGTGCTTTATTAATGGTTTCTGAGAAGGAAAGGAGGGCTGTCATGGTGCTATGGCCGGGTCTAAAACCATGTTGGGTTGGAGTCATCAGGTGATTGTCTAAGAGGTAAGGTAGGAGCTGTATATGGATACACTTTTCTAGGAGTTTAGAGATGGGGGACAGGATAGCTATGGGACAGAAGTTTGTAGTGCTGTTATTATTGCCACCTTTATGCAAAGGTATGATGAAGGCTTTTTTCCAAATTTGTGGTACTATGCTTTCATGGATAGAGTGGTTAATTAGAATACTGATAGGGTAGGCAATGGCTTCTGCAGCTATGCTTAGAAAGTATGAAGGAATGTTGTCTGGGGCATTGGAGCATGGCTTTAGTTTCTGGAGAAGTTTTTTGATGGTTGATGTGGGGATAGGTTTTAGTGAGAAAGGTGGGGGGTTAGAGGGTGGTGGAATAGTAGAGGAAATGGGGGTGGTATTGGGAGTGGGGGGAAAAGTGTTAGTAGAGGAGGATGGGGGAGAAGTTGAGGATGTGGCGGTGTTGGAGAAAGAGGAGGTTAGTTTAGAAATAGAGTCAATGAACAAAGAGTTGAATTGAGTAGCCAAGTCCATGTCAGTGGCGTTTGGATCTGGGCTGGGGTTGACTGTCCTGCCAGGATTGATTAGGCTAGAGATTCCTTTCCAGAATTTCTGAGGATTTGTTTTATTAGTATTTTGGAGGGTGAAGAAGTAGTTTTGTCGATCAGTGATAATAAGCTTTTTTACTTGGTTTCTAAGTGTCCTGAATTCATTATGAATAAGTGGAGATTTATTTTTCCGGTAAAGTGCCCAGAGTTTGTCTCTATGTCGCATGGTTGTGAGTGTGGTTTTAGTTAGCCATGGGGAGGTTTTTAGTTTAATTCTTTTAGTCCTTAGAGGAGCGTAGTGGTCTAGGAGGTTTAAAAAGGTTGTGTTGAAGTGGTCCACAGCATTATCTAGAGGTAAAGTTTTTAGAATGTTCCAGTCAATTACTTTTAGGGAGTCAGAGAAAGTTATTGGGTTAAAGTTTTTAAGGTTGCGGGTGGTAATGTAGTTATGTGATTTCTGTATAGAAGTGGGGAGACGATATGTGAAGATGGGTAGGTGATCACTAAGGGAGTCTGGGAGTGCACCACTATCAGAGAAGTAGTGGGGGTGGGAGACTAAAATCCAGTCTAGAATGCTACCATTTGAAGGGGTTTTTGAGGGGCGAGTTATGCTGTTAATAAACTGTGAGAAGTTATAGAGGTTGATATTAAGTGGGTTTGCGGAGGATTGAATGGAGGACCAGTTGATATTTGTGTTACCCAAAATTATGATTTCATAACTGATGTTAGTTGAGAGCCAGAATAGGATATTCTCAAGTGTGGTAATGTTATCTCCAGGAGGGGGATGTAGAGGGAAGCTATACATATGTGTATGTTTTTATTGATTTGAAGTAGTGATAGTAGTTCAGCATTACTGAAATTAGGTATGGTTTTATTATAAGGGGTGACTGTCAAGGAGGATGAGTATATAAACTAGGAAAGCTTATGCTCATCATAGAAAACCTCAGCTAAACATAAATAAATGCAAAGAGGATCTCTTACAGAAGCATGTAGAAGTACCACAGCTTATGTCAGTTAACACTGGTGACAGAGAAGTTATGAAAACTAAGACTGAACAAGATACAGCTCTGAGCTGTAATTAATGTAAGAAGTCATTATGACAAGATGGCTGGATGGAATTAAACATTTGCATCCACCGGTTTGTCCATATTTTCCATTTAGACAAAAGTTATCTAATGTAAAAAGACTGATTATTTAAGGGTGATAAAGTTATTTCTGAGAAATTATGTGATCAAATACTGATAAACTATATGAATCACACCTACATCATGACACAGTGCACAGAAAGGGCATGTGACATCATTTTTGACTGAGTAGTTGGAATCAGAACCAAAAGTAACTGTTAGTTCCTCACAAAATGATTTCATTGCCATAGTTGAAGTTGTGCATGGATTTCATTTAGCATACAAAGTTTTATTTCTTGCTGTGTTAAAATTGCTATTCCACATATCCTGAAGTAGTTGAAATGTGAAATACCACTGCATACTCAATAATCATGGTTTGAAGTCTATATTTTCAAAGCACGGTAAACCGGAGCAAGTTGTGCCAGGCAATGGTCCAGTTTTCAAGTAATGACTTCTGCGATTTCTTAAAAGCTTGGGTGTTTTTACAGTTCTTCCAATCTCTGACACCCTCAGTCAAATGGCCAGATCAAAAGGATGATTTCAATACTCAAGAACATTCTGAAAATATGGGAGTACTTGATTAATTAGATTTTCTGTCACTGCAAGAAATACAAATATCTAAAATGTAGAAAGTCACCAACACAACTCCTTATGGGCAGAAGGTTGAGAACAAAACTTCCATCTTTTTCATTATTGATTCTTCTTGGAGAAGATCATCATCTGAACTATTGTAGAGCAGATAACTAGGATATAACCTGTTTACAACAAAAATGTGAGAGATTTCTGAGCTTTAAAGGAAAGGAGAAATGCTCATTGCTCTGACATAGGCCAGAAAGCCCCATTATAAAGCCAGTGTAACTACTCATTCTAGTCAACCTCAATCATATATGATTCAAGGAGATAACATGCAGAGCTATAGTCTGAATCATTATGAAGTCCATAAACTGTCAGACTTCCTACCCCATCAACATTTCACTGACATCAACAAAGGCACAGGGTAAAACTTAGAAGATACATAGACAAATATAAAGGAAAAGTAGAAAATAAGCAATGTACTGATAACCCAAAAAAGTTTTATAGATAACTGGAAAATAAGGTAAAAGGAATTGAAAGACCACCAAAAAAGAAGAAGTAGATACATTTTGTAGAAGTGTCTATGAAGATCCTGTGGAACATAACAAAGATGCTAATTGGGTACAAGAAGTAAAAGAAAGTATAAGAAGTTTAAAGATACAGGATATGAAATGGGATGAAGTAACAACCAGAGAGATTGAAACAAAGCTAAGAAAAGCTTCTAATTGGAAAACCCCAGGGCCAGATGCAGTACTTAACTTCTGGTTAAAAGTATTAACATCTTTGCATGAAGATTTACCCAAGAGTAAGACTTATTTATATGTGCACCCTAAACAGACACCAACCTGGCTAACAACAGGAAAAACAATGCTCCTACTTAAGAGTGAACCTGGAAGCTGTCCTTAGAATTATAAACCAATAACGTGCCTTCTGACAACATATAAACTATACAATGGAATTGATGCCAACAGAGTTTATAGTCAATTAGAAGAAAACTCAATTATAGCAGTAGAACAAAAGGGCAATAAAAGAAAATCATATGGAACAAAGGATCATTTGCTGTTAAATAAAGTCATAGTAGAGAACTGTAAAAAGGGTAAGAATCTAAGCATGGCATGGATTGACTATAAAAAAGAATTTGATAGTATCCCACATTCATGCATAAAAGAGTGCTTAAAAATGTATAAGATACATCCTACACTGATCGACTACATTACAGTGACCATGAAACAGTAGCAGACCCCTTTGCAATTAAGCCATGATAAAGGACAACTTATTATTCCAGGGATAAAAATTCAAAGGGGGATATTACAGGGTGACTTTCTGTCACCACTGCTATTCTGCCTTGCCCTTAAACCATTAAACTGTCTACTTAACAACTTAGGTCATGGCTATAATTTGGCTTCTAGAAAACAACAAAGTGCAAAGACTTCTCATCTTCTCTTTTTCGATGATTTGAAACTGTAAAGCTCATCAAATGAGGAACTGAAAGCACAACTTCAAGTTGTAAAACTTTTTCAGATGATATAAGAACGTCATTTGGTCTTGATAAATGTGCAAAAGCAACCTTTAAAGCAGGAAAACTGCAGCATCAGGAAAACATCAGTTTGGGACAAGAATAGGATATAAAAGAACTTGAGTAAGAGGGAGTGTATAAATATTTGGGAATTGATGAAGGATCAGCAATAAAACATGAACAGATGCAAATAAAACTTAGTAAGGAATACTTCAGAAGACTTAAATTAATCCTGAAAACAGCATTGACATCTAGGAACAAAATCCAAGTTATAAATCAATTTGCTCTTTCTGTCCTAACCTACAGTTTTGGAGTGATTGACTGGCCCCAAAAGGTGCTGGATGGATTAGACAGGAAAACAAGAAGGATGCTTAATGCTTACCAAATGATTTATAAAAATCAGTGCATACCAAGATTATATATTCCCTGTTCTGAAGGAGGGATGGCCCATCTTGAAACTGATTACATGTATAGATCTGCAATTGTGGGACTCCACACATATCTGCTGACCTCACAAGACCCAAATGTAGTGAAAGTTTTGAAACATGGTGAGAATATATCTAAGATGACTTCTCTGCTTAATCTAGCAGACGGATACTGGCTTCGAGCAAGAATGGAAATCAAACCAGAAGTAAATAAAAATCAGACAGCAACTGAATATGCCAAAAACAAAAGAAAGAATATAAGGTTAAGGACCAGATGAGAAGGCAAGAAATGTGGAAAAAGCATAAATATACTTGCAAGTACAGAAAACTTCTGGAAGAGCCTCATATTAATAAGGAACAAATGCAAGAATGGTTAAGGAAAGGTGAATTTAAACAAAGAGATGAAAGGTTACTATTGGCAGCCCAAGATAGTAGGCTATGTACATGTTGGTTTACAAAGTCCATTGAACATGTGGGAGAAACAGACAAATGTAGGTTTCGCAAAACATAATTGGAAACAGTTGCACACCTCATTGCTGGTTGCAACATACTAATGGCAGAAGGACTATATTCTGAAAGGCATAATAATGTGGAGAGACTGCTGCACTGGGGATTGTGCAAATCTTATGGTACTTATAGCTGAAAAACACTGGAAACATGAGCCACAAATCATCATAGAAAATGATAAAGTTTACATCACATGGGATCATCCATTACCAATAGTTCAAAAGATAGATGCTAGAAAACCGGATGTAGTGGTCCAAGAAAAGAAGACAAAAATAACATTGATCATTGAAATTACCACACCCAGTGACTACAGTGTCCTATGCACAGAGAGATACAAAGTCATAAATTATTGGGATTTGCAAGCAGAAATGAGAGCAATGTGGAAGAAAGATACCCAGATAGTTCCAATTGTAGTAGGAGCAACGGGTTTTATAAAAAGGAGACTACAATCATATTTAGACATGCTACCAATACATGTAACTCTGTACGAATTATAGACGGAGTCATTACTGGCCACATTGTGAGTGTTGTGAAGAGCACGTTTCATTTTTTTTTTTTTTGATGTTTGGCTGACATCAAAGAGTGAAACAATACTAATTTCATGAACTTTAATCGTAGTTTGACTTAGGTATGGGGTCCATTCCCATCATGCTATTAGAAACCCAAAAGATTTGTAGAAATTAAAAAAAAGTTTAGTGACATTTCTGAAGCAATAACAATCAGATTCAACGTTCCGACCCAGAAAACAGTGTTCCCACTAAAAATGAATCAGAATAAACTTCAAATGAGATCGCAGGAACACTGGGCTGCTCCGACAAAAATATCTTCCAAAACTCAACAGTTCAAAGAACAATAACTCCCAGTAACCAAGGAACGTTCTTTATTTTACATCCAGTGAGCACATTTCTGAAGCACCTGCATCAGCTATCTGCAGTCCTAAATTCAGTCCAGGCAAGAAGAATTCAGTTACAGAATTACCTTAAGATGTAGACAAGACTGATGCTAACCGAAGTGATAATAGCCAGGTCAATGTAAGCTCCATTAATGTCTGTAAATTCTCTAGAGATGGATGACTTATAAATGACACAGACTGTATGTCATTTAAAAAATGTTTCAGTGTGTTTTTTGTTGTTACCTTGAGCATATGCCTAATCACATAGCTAGAGCACAGCAATATAATTATTCACCTCTGCATATAATTGTAAATAGCAACTTTTAAAAGGGGCACCCTAAGCTTCAGTAAAAAGGCATGCCCCCACTGGAAATGTGATCAGTGCATTCTAGATTTAAGGTAACATTTAGTTGGAGGGGAATCAGTGAGTCTGGAATGGGCCTCCACTCTCCAGGAAAGGACTGAGCAAGCATCAGCTTCCCTGTGTGCCTCTTTTTCAGCTGTCCAGAACCGTACAGTGTTACTGACAATACAGATACCAGATTGACTGATTAAAAGTGTCAAATATGGCCATTCTGAACCCTTGCTTAACATCTTTAATCTAAGCCTCTCTACTGGTTACATTCCTGAAGCCTGGAAAACAGCTACTGGAAAGCAGCTACTGTAATGCCATTATGCAGGAGTGGCCCAAGCAGAAACCCTAATAATGATAGACCAATTAGTCTCACTAACCTCATATGCAAAGCTATGGAGCACATTATCTCAGACCTCATTAACCTGGACATTAAATATCTCTTAACCCTGAACTCTCATTCATTTGGCTTTGTCAATGGAAGGTCCTGCCTCTTTAACTCATCAATTTCAGAACTAACATATCATATTTGGATGTGGATTTGAGATTAAGTGGTGAGACAAACCATATGGTCTCCATGATCTATAGGAAACCTATGTTTTCAAACTCTTATTTAGAATTTGGAAGCTGGCACCCATACCATAAAACAAAGTTCATTATTAAAGGACAAATGGTACGGGCAGCCAGGATGGTCACTAGGGAAAGTGACTTTTTGGAAGAGGTGAAATTTATAATAGGAATGTTTGCCAAGAAGAGTTACCCTCAATTGCTTTTAAACAATGTTAGAGATGAGACTGTGAAAAAGTGACAGGAGGGTGTGTATCAACCATTATTGGGAGGAAAAGAAAATGGATGTATGGAAATATGTAAAAGGGATAGATCAATGAGAGAAGGGGTAAGTTTCATTACAACCTATAATTTGGATTATGACCACATGGCTGAGGTTATTAGAAATAACTGGGAAATGTTATAGTTTGACCAATTAGTGGGTCAAAAAGTTGGAAAAAACACCCAAAATAGTGTATAGGAAGGATAGATCCCTTAAAAACATATTGAAAGGCTCCCATGACAGTGGGTATGTTAATAGAAAGTTAGGTAACTGTAAATGTGGTATGTGCCCTTATTGCCCCTATATTTTGGAAACAGGAGACATTTATGATTTTTTGAATGGTAAAAAATATTTATTAGAGGTCATTTCAATTGTACTAGTACAAATGTGGTCTATATGGATAAATGTCAGGGATGTAGCACATTTTATATAAGGAAAACTAGTAGATGCCTAAGGGATATGATATATGAACATCTTATGGAAAGAAAATGTAAATTGACTAATGCATTTAGTAGACATAAGAACACGTTCCCTAGTCATAGTTTTAAATTTTTTGTTTTACAGTAACTGGCTAAAGATGCACAAAGGAAAATACTGGATATATACCTGGATATATGCAAATTAAAATGGCAGTTACAATTGGATGCAACACAACATCCAGATATAAATGAAAATGTAAGCATTTCCAGTGTTTTAAAATTGAGGAATATTTTGGGTTAAGATAATATAATTATCTAACTCATTTTTAGAAAAACAATTATGGTTAATAATCAGCATTTATTTTATTTATTTTATGTATTTTATCATGTATTTGTAATATGGATTTTGTTAAAGAAGTATTTGCTTATATGCATAGGATATATTTCTCTCACTTTAAATAACTGACTGGTGGGCTATGGAATGTAATAACGGGTGGAGCAGGATGCATATATATAATGGCTGGGTATGTAATTTAGCTTTGGTCTGATGAAGTCCCATATTTCATGGGGAAGAAAGCACTTAACTTGAAGTTTTTATTGGAAACCTGAAGTTTTTACTGCAACTTTTGTTATTGTGGAATAAATTGGATCCAACTACTGCAGTGACATCAGTTTGTGGTTATAAGTTTTGAAACTTTCATGGTATTGAGTGTTATTCTATTTTCAGCTGACTCACAATTGCTCCAACATGGGTTAGACCATGTTAACAACTGATGCAAGGACAATGGTCTCAAACTAATTGTAAAAAAATGTAGCATGTTTCATTATGGTAAACAAGATAGTTTCCATTGCCATATAGGTGATGCACCTCTCAAATCAAACACTGGTGTAAGGGATTTAGGCACTCTTGTTGATAATTTCTTATCATTTGGCCATTGTAACTATACAGTAGTTCAGAAAGCCTTTTATCTGCCCCATCTAATTTCCAATGGCATCTCTACTAGATCTGGAGAAGTCTTAATTCCTCTTTACTCATATCTTATCAGACCCATTGAATATAATGCACTTTTTGGAATGTATTTGTCTAAACATATCACACAATTTGAGAGACCCCAGAAATTCATAACAAAAAAGATCAGTGGCCTCAAAAATCTTAGTTATCAGAAGAGACTGGCAACCTTTCTCTTACAGACTCCTCTGAGGAGATCTGTGTCTAACATTTTGAGCCATGAAAGAACCAATCCTACTCCACCTATTATTCTTTTGCAGAACAAATGGTACGTCAAATACTCATTTAAACTAACTAAACCATCAGCAGAAGATAAGTAAGACATGGCATAATAAATTCATATCCCACCATATCTCTCAGCTCTGGAACAAACTTCCACTATATGTCAAGCAGAGTAGCATCCTTGTTACCTAAATGATTGGTTGGGCAGCTTCAGTTTCTTCCCGTTCTATCTTGTCTTGCTCTCTTGGATGCTACAGGTAATTTTGAATAGGGATTTATGGCTAGGCTTGCAATGGTCTGCAGACTGATTGCCTAGTACTTACCTGTGAACCTATATGTTGGTGGTAGAGTTTGAAAATTTGAGCCATACAGTTTTTTTGTTTAGCCCCAGGTCACTGAATGGGATATGGAAGTCAGTGACCCAAGTGATGGAAGTATTGGAATTATATGTCTTGGTCGCAATCTAAAAGAAAAATCATTTTGAACTTCTGCAGTCATGAAAAAGACCCTGCCGAGAAATGTTTCAAGAATGAAGAAGCAGTTATTATGTTCAACCAGCAGCTTTCACTGAAATCAAATTGACATATTATCAATTAGCTCCTAGGGTTTACTTTCAGTTGTAGCTTTATAGACTAAAGAGGAATATTGTCTCAGTATCCTTGTGTTGTCATTAATGCAGCACTCCTCATTGCTGCATACATTTTTAGAATCTTACAAATAATTTTGAAAGTCTGCACTAGGAGAAGTGGTCCTGAACTTTATTTTATGGTTGGTTTAAATGGCATATTTCTACATAAATATTTTGCTGTTGAACACCTAATCAGCCTGTTTAAAAATGATGGAAAGCAAGCCAGTGAGTTTCAACCACAGACAGATTATAAGCAGTGAAACTGAGAAGAATCATGTAATTACTGCATTGAGAAAAGAAGACTATTTTCTCTTGCTACACTGGCACTTCGTGTGACAGGAAATTGCACAATTTGTGTAGCTGATTATGCTGGAAAAATATTCATCCCTAAGTAAGTAGATGCTGAACATAGTATGATTTAATCTTTTGTATCAAAAATTCATTTGCACAGTCTGACCTGTTCACCTCCAGCTGCCCTGCCTTTGTTTAGGGGTTCTTCAGCTGCTACTGGTGCCTGTAAACAGATGCAAGAGGTGGAGAGTCCATCTGATGTTTTGGAAGTGTACAGTTTTCCTTCTGTGTAACTCATCTAATTCACTTGAAAAATAACTGACTCGACATAAGGCTGACTTTAGGAGAATAATGTCTTAGATACTGTGGTTCTCTGATGTTTGAGGAACCTCATCTCATAGTACTTGAGCACTTGTCCATGCAGATGTAAGATCAAGCTCATGTTTGGTGTACTGAATGGAAGGGATTCCTGGAATAAGGTTTGTTAAGAAAGCCGGGGCACCTTGGCTACTGACGGGCACAAGTTCAAGTGCTGTCTAGTAGTGCAGCGTGAAGGGTTCGTTCTTTGAGCTGCCGGCAACACACTTCATCCTTTGATCCTGGTTTGGATTTCCTAAGAGTTTACTTGCAAACTGTGTCTCTGAACAAGTTATTTAATGTGACAGCGCTCCTGGGATGCCACTGAAAAGGGGCTGTTCTGGTTAGTGGACTTACCCAAGTGAAAAAAAAAAAAAAGAAAGAAAGAAATTTTAATATCTTTATATTTCACATCAAACACTGGGTTTACATATGAGGAGGCAGTTTTGAATCTTAACTCTGAATTTGACTCAAAAGGCCATGATTGTGACCCTGGAGTCTGCATATGTTAAATCTTAGGGACTCACTGGAGCTCATGTGTTTTCTGCAAGCAAAGTCTGAACTCTGGTACACTTTTCTCCATATATCATAGCAGCACTAGTTTTGACAAATTAACTGCACATTTTCTAGATACAAGAAAGGATGGCATATCAAACTAAATTAGCAGCTGGGTAGACAAAACAACTAACAGAATAATTCTCTGTGAGCCAAACTCTTCCCAAGCATCACAACTGAGGAATACTGTGCTTTCCCCTGTGATTTTACATAGTCTAAGACTATGATGTATAGTGATTTGAGGAAATTTGTCTAATGTGCAGTGAGTAGGTCAGACAGAAGAAGGCATAACCCAGACTCCAGAAAGCAGCAGACATCTGAACTATTAGCTGTCATACCAGAGAGCTAGTGAACCATTCAGAATAAATACTTAAAAGTGGTCGTGGTTTACAAACTAAGCAGGAATGGTTGCAAATGCAAGCATAGGTTCATAGGTTTATAGGTTGGTACTAGGCTATCAGCCCTAGGGCCTATAGAAGCCTAGCCATAACAATTCCCTGTCTATTTCTTCCCACAGTATTTACTTCCCTGGACCCCTGTCTAGCAGGGCGACTGACATGATCCCCGGGGTGAATTTCCTATCTCCCATCCAATCATCAAGGTTCCTTTTGAAGAGGGCCAAAGAGGCACTCTACTCTGCTTGACATGTATGGGCAGTCTATTCCAGAGTCTGGGGAGTCTCTGGGTCAGGAACCTATCCCTCTAGCATGTTTTGTTCATTGTGATGACAAGGTTTAGATCCCTGGAGCATGTGTCTCTGAGGGATTGGGATTTCTTTAAGTGTAGCATGTCCAACAGCTCTGGGTTTGACATGGCCTTGTATGATAAGCAGAGATCACCTCTGAGTAGACAATATGCGACAGAGTATAGGTGGAGTTTTTTTAGACGGTCAGCATAGGGCATCTGCTTTAGGCCTGTCATTCTTTTAGTGAGGTATTTCTGCGGCCTTTCCAGATGTTGCAGATGTCCTGAGAGGTACATATTAAAGGGGGCATTGTATTCTATAATGGGTCTAATGAGGGATGAGTACAGTGGGACAATGACCTCCTTTTTTCTGGATGAAAAGCCCTTAGTGATGAGGTGTGCCACATAGAAGGATTTCCTGACTGTTGTGGCAATGTGGTTATCGAAGGTGAAACCACTGTCCACCTGTGTCCCTAAGTCTCTTATCACACTTTTGGTGTTTAGTGTACTGCCACCTATGTGGTAATTCATGGGTACATGTTTTTTCCAAAGGGGATAACTATACTTTTCTTGGCATTGAGCTTGAGCCCATGGCTCTGGCACCAAGCATCTGTTTCTGTAAGGCCCTTTTGTAGAATATCAACATCATTTGGGGATTCAATAATGGCTCCCAGTTTGCAGTCATCTGCAAACTTTGTTAGCCAGAGTCCCTTTGTGTTGGCCTGTACTTCAGAAAAGTAGATGCCAAACAAGAGCAGTCCCAGGACTGAACCCTGAGGTACTCCACTTGTCACTTGTCTGGAGCTGGATTTGGAGTTGGCTACTTTTACAGTGTGGGTTCTATCAGTAAGCCAATTGGCAACCCATCGAGTGATCTGAATGATGGAACAAGCCAAAAATGATAAAGTCACACATATTGGGCAAGTGAGGAAGTAACAAGAGCCTGTAGAATAATACCATAAAAATCATAAAGGATTCTGGTTAAGAACATAAGAATTAAAAAGATACTGATAGGAAAAATAAAACATGCTGAGGTTGGCTTGCAATTGAAAGGAATAGCCACAATTGTGGTTAAGATATGTGGGCAATAAAATGAGAAAGTGAGGTGTTGGCAAGTATAAATGAAGACAATAATCCTGCTATGAAATAAAATGTTGCTATATATAGGTTCATAGATTAGTACTAGGTGAACTGCCCTTGTAGGCCATTTTAAGCCTACCCAATTACCCCATGTGAGAATCAAACCCTGCACTTTGTGTTTGCAAGGTAAACACCTTAACCATTCTGCCATCCTCCCGCCCATATAGCATTTATGAGGGCAGACAATACCTTTTCCTATTTTGATTCACTTATGTATATTTCTGCATATATATGTAGTATTAACTGCTATGTGTAGGAAAGGGTAAAAACAGCAACAATGCATTAAGCCCCACATGAAATCTTTGTTACTTCTCTAGTGACATGGCATTACTAGAAGCATAGTTTGCTTCCAGATGAGCAACAGTGTGACAGTTTCTGCACACATACATAATAATGTTGAGACAAAGAGATTTGTTCTGTAAAGTTTAGATAGTTACCACATACAATTCTTTTAGTTACAAAAATATTATCTGTATGTCCCTTAACTGATTCCATATTGTCTATTTTAGAACATTGGGCAGGCCATTTCATCATGCAATTACCAGTTCTATGAACCATTCCAGCCTGCTTATATTCTTTCTTCATCCCCTAAAATAGGTTCCGATTAGAACCTTTTAGTTCCATTATGGTATCACCCATAACCAGACATAGGTAGTTCAGCAGTCCTTAAGTAGTTAATTAAAGAATTATTCAGTCATCACTGAGAACAAAATAATATAAAAAGATCTAGCTGAATCAGACCGGAATGACAGACTGAGTGCTTGAATCTTATTATTTTATCCTCAAACTACTCAGTAGTCTGTCTGCATAGTATATAGATATCTTTGAAAGGAGATCATAAAATAACAGAATATTCAGCCAGGGTCTAATAGAAAGAAAGAAATCTGATATCAGTGGTGAAGGAGTATACCACAGTAATGTACTCAGTGCTACTCCAATAAATCTGCTTTAATGGAGTATAACCATGTAATGCTCTCAGTAATACTGAAAATAATCTGCTGTGATGAAGTACAACCCTATAATGTACTCAGAGCTACCCCAAAAAATCTGCTGTAATGGACTACAACCATGTAATGCTTTCAGTAATACTGAAAATAATCTGTATTGGTGGGGTACAACCCTGTAATTTACTCAGTGCTTTCCCTATAATATGTTTTAATGGAGTACACCCATATAATGTGCTCAGTGTTATTTCTATTAATCTACTATGATGGAGTACAACCCTCTAATGTACTCAGTGCTACCGCAATAAATCTGTAGTGATGGAGTACAACCCTGTAATGTACTCAGTACTAACCCAATAAATCTGAAGTGATGGTGTACAACCCTATAATGTATTCAATGTTACCCCAATAAATCTGTTGTAATGGAGTACGACATTGTAATATACTCAGTGCTACCCCAATAAATCTGTAGTGATGGAGTACAACCCTGTAATGTACTCAGTGCTACTCCAATAAATCTGCTGTAATGGAATACAACCCTTAATGTACACAGTGCTACCCCAATAAATCTGTAATGATGGGGTACAACTCTGTAATGTACTCAGTACTACCCCAATAAATCTGCTGTGATGGAGTACATGTCTGTGATGTTCTTTCAGTGGTGCCCCTAGTAAGCTGTTTTGATGGAGTGCACTTCTTTAATTACAAAGTGCTACCGTGGTAGTCATATATTATACTTCATTATGCTATGCCATCAATATATTGTTTTACTATGATTTATCCACTGTATTGTTTGTTTTACTGTGGTTTATCCACTGTTTTGTAATTCTACAATGCTGTGGAGGTTTTCTCCTCAGATATGATTTAGCCACTGTATTGTTTATCTTACTGTGCTTTATCGGGTCTATATTATAACATCGAAGTGTCAAAACTTCAAATGCTATAACATTGAACCAGAAACCTCGAAGATTGACAATATCGAAGCTGCGGAACATCAAATTCTTTCCCAGGGAAAGAATTTGGTGGGCCATTTTCGCGGCTTCGCTATTACCTCTACTGTGGTGTGATCTCGGAGTTGGTATATTTAAGTAGGGGGGTTGTGGGGGGGGCATGGGTCTATATTAGAACATCAAAGTGTTAAAACATTGAATGTTCTAATATTGACCCCTGTTCAGCGAACGCTTGAAATAGCGAAGCTGCAGAACACCAAATATTTTTCCTAGGGAAAGTATTCGGTGGGCCGTTTCTGTGGCTTCGCTATTTCCTCGATTGTGATGCGAAAGTGATGGACCAGGTTAAGGTAAGTGTGCGAACGGACTGAGGTAAGGTGAGTGTGTGATAGTTAGGGACCTTAGGGATAGGGAGCGGGTAAGGTGAGTGTGCGATAGTTAGGGACCTTAGGGTTAGGGAGCGGGTAAGATGAGTGTGCTTTAGTTAGGGACCTTAGGGTTAGGGAGCAGGTAAGGTGAGTGTGCTTTAGTTAGGGACCTTAGGATTATGGAGCGGGTAAGGTGAGTGTGTGATAGTTAGGGAACTTAGGGTTAGGGTTGGGTTAAGGTAAGTGGATAGTTAGTAGTGTATGTATGGTTTAGTGTAGGGTTCTGTGAAGTGCGTATGTGTGGATTATGTATTTTGGTGTGCTTGTGCTGTGTGTGTGTGTGTGTATTCTCGGAACAGTGATTTTTTTCCCTTGGAAAAAATTCGCTGTTCTGAGCGTTTGAGTATACCACATTTCAAGATTCCAAGGTCGAGCTTATGGTGTTCAATATTTTGGAATTTCAATAATGTGATATAGATCCGGGGGGCACAACCCCCCATATTGGGGGGTGTGGGGGGCAAAGTCCCCCATATTAGAAATAGTTTATAGTGTTTGTGTGTTTTGTGTTTTGTACTGGAACAGTGATTTTTTTCCCAGGGAAAATAATCGCTGTTCTCAGTCTTCGGGGTTTTCAGCTTTCATGGTTTTGGGTTCGATGTTATAACATTCGAAGTTTTGACACTTCGATGTTATAATATAGACCCACTTTATCGACTGTTTTGCAGTTTTACAATGTTGTGGAGCTTTTCTCCCCGGATATGATTTATCCACTGTATTGTTTGTATTACTGTGCTTTATCCACTGTTTTGTAATTTTACAATGTTGTGGAGCTTTTCACTCCCCGGGCCTGCGCTGAAAAAGGGCACTTGCCCAGTCAGACTTTCCCAGTTAACAAATGTCAAATAAATAAATAAATAAATAAATAAATGTAGTGCTGGCATACACCCCTATAAGTGCTGCCCATAGTAGTTTGTAGTTTATACTTCGTGTAACAAATTCAGCATTACTTCAATTAATCTGTTGCGAAAAAATGCACCTCAGTAATGTCTTTAGAGCTACCCCAATTAATCTGTACACATGGAGTGCACTCAATGAATGCACTCAGTGCAACCCTTATTAAACTGTACTGAATGGAGTACATCTCTGTAATGTATATAGTCCCACCACAATTAGCAAGTTGTGATAGAGTACACCCCAGTGGTGCACTCAGTGCAATCAAGGTTAATCTGTTCTGATGGAGTGTATCACTATAATTCACTCATTACTAGCTCAAATAATCTGTTTTGACAGACTACAACCCAGTAATACATTTATTGTTACTCCAATTAATCTGTTGTAATGGTTTACACCCCTGTAATACACACGCTGCTACCCATGTTAATCTGCTGTGATGGATCACAGCCCTGTATCTGCTTTGACAGAGTATGCCCCTGTAATACACTTTGTGTTACCCCAATTAATCTTATGTGATGGAGTATACCTACATAGTGCACTCAGTGCTACTCCAAATAATATTTTGTGAAGGAGTACACCCCCTGTAATGCACTCAGTGCTACCCCAAATAATCTGTCATGATGGAGTACACTCCTGTAATGCACTCAATGCTATCCCAATTAATCTGCTGTGAAGGAGAATACCCTCATAATGCACTCAGTGCTACCCCAAATAATATGTCATGATGGAGTACACTCCTATAATGCACTCAGTGCTATCCCAAATAATCTGCTTTAAAGGAGAATACCCTCATAATGCACTCAGTGCTACCCCAAATAATCTGTCATGATGGAGTATACCCTTGTGGTGCACGTAGTGCTTTCCCAGTAAATCTGCTGTGAAGGACTACCCTCCTCTAATGCACTTAGTGCTAACCCTAAATAATATGTCATGATGGAGTACACTCCTGAGGAGCACTCAGTGCTTAGCACAAAGATATACAATATGTTCACCAGTCTGAGTTCAGTCTGACTCAATTGTCCACCCCAACAACCACAGATAAATTATTGATTTGATATTTTAGTACAGGCTGGTTAATTAACATCTGGAATTAGATTATTCAGAGCACTTTGTGAAGCCTCCTTGTCTCTTATATGCATAGTATCTTCTGCTAAATGTGGTCATCAGCATGCAACTGCAGATGAAGATATCCTCTTAAGACTAATAGATCTGACAGGAACAAGTTAAACAACAGTGGTACAAGACAAGCTCAATGTGGTGCTGCTGTTTACAAAATTCATCTTACTAATCAAATGGTTGTTAATGCGGACACTTCATGTTCTGTCTGATAACTTGTCATAAAAGTAAACCCCTAAAGTTCTAATCCATGGGGGGTTTGAGTCATTCCTTGAGCTAAGCTTAAGTCTATAGGCCGCCACTTGCTATTCTTGATGTATCATTCCTGAAAAGTATATGGTTAATGGTTTTAGAGGGACCTTTTAAGTGGGCAGTTATGTAATACTGACTCTGCACCATCTTCCCACATATTCAGTAATGTGATCTTGCATGATCTTCTCAAATAACTTTCCTGTATCACCTTAAGTAAATTGTCTCTAACACTGGTGGGAAGTTTTTTGAATACCTCCCTTTATAAACTGGCTTGATGACTGTCTCATTCTATTTTTCCACTACTATGATTTCATTTAGGCTTCTGTTAAACTAATAATAGAAAGTTGATGTTATTAGCTTTATTTTATTACATACATGCTTTACATCAGAATAGGATCATATGGGTCACCCACGATACTACTCAGCAAAGACCCCAGGGCGTATGTCAGTTGCTTAGGTATAACATAGAAATGAACTCAGTACAATGCTGATGTCTTTTCTTTTCTGTACTTCTTCTAACTTACCAGTTTTGTACTTAAGGATTATTCATGAAGCTGGATCATGCGAGATTGCTAACACTGTAGGTCTTTATAAATTAATGCCATAGATATTCCATTATAGTGGACATATGCAATGAGTGCACCCTGTAAAGCATTATAATTTAATGCCATGAAAAGATTACATTTTATTTAGAAGGATGCCAGTAGTGCAAATAATTAATCAAATAACCCTGAACGTCTGTTCTAAAGCCGAAAGGCATCCAAGACTATTTGCAGCCATAATTTTATTGTATATGTTGTTTAAACTGAAAGATTTAAAGCAAGCTTACAGATTAGCTCTGTAACAGAGAATAAGATAAATTATTAGCATTAGAAAATGCAAACCATTGCAAAATATTTCTCTAGCAGTCATGAGTAAACATAATAATACCCATAAACCTTACTGTAGTCACAAGTGGATATTGCAAAGCACCATTAATCTAATGCCCTACATAAAATATTACATTTTAATCAGCAGGATAATTGTGTATCAATCAAGTGAGTGAATGAGTTTGAAATGGAGAGCTAGAGAACAATATCTAAGGTTACTTATATCTCATAAAGCATTTTTCTTACTTTGTTTATCATGATGTTTATTCAGAAATCTTTAAAGTAAGACAAAAATTAGATCTGCAAAAAGGACTAAACTGGATGTATTAGGAAATTCCGACACCTGCAAAATATTGTTTTATTACTGAGTTAGCTGTATTTCTAGCATTTAGAAACCCAGTAATATGCATGCACTCGGTATAATATGCAAAGTAAAATATCCCTTCACCAACCACAGTAATTAATAATAGTTTATAAGGTCATTGTTCATTGTGGGTACAATACAATCAATGTAAAGCAGTTTTGAACTCAACAACTAACAGACTGTAGATGTAAAAGATATGTGGATAATGAGTATGACGCAGCTTTGAAAACAGCAGTATATGGACTAGTTATATTAAGCTGCTATCTGAGGTGCATACGGCTTCAAAAATATAAAGTTAGACATTGTAGTCCTTCTAGGTTTATATTAATTCCAGTACTATACAACTTCAGACAGTGTGTTTACTGAGTTCCATTTATAGTTTGGAAAAAGAAAGACAAACTCCCTAGCCACTTCATATTTTCTACAAAAAATAGAAGTGTATGCAAGATATAGGAATGCTAGTATAATGGTATAGCTATGTCATTAATGGTTAAAAGTGGTTACATTTTTAAGAAGTGGGTTGATATTTCATAGAAACTTTAGAGGTCTTTGGTATCTGTTATTGACCACATACCCAACAGTGACAAGTCAGTGGTTATAAAACATGGTTTAACGGAAGACACCAAAAATGTAGTAGCTGAGAAAGTACCTTTGGAGCAATGTGTGCTGGCAATGCAGATAGTATGTGCCAAGTAACTGGAACATTATTTCACAGAGGTGAAGGAAAGGATGCAAAATTATTTGAGTTGCTGAATTCACATTCTGATACAACTGAAGAATTGTAACAAGAAAATAACGAACTTAAAGAAATGTATGCACTTTCATTGGCTGTACTCAAATTGAAATGCAAATTAATTTTAAAGACATGCCTTGGATTCAGTGAACTCTGTGTAGGCTTTGCTAAAAGCCTGCACAGAGTTTACATGTGTTTGCAGTGATGCGGGGTGAGCAGCAGTGCTAATTGCATATTCATGCCGAACACCATGTTTAAACTTAAATTAGAATGGCTTCATGGCTGGTAACAGTGTTGTCCACTAGGAAACCATGTAAATCAACATGGATAACAAACCTGTTTCCATCACAGCACAGTTGGTTAGCGTGTTTGTGTGGAATGCCACATGATCACCAGGGCTTAACATATAGTTATCATAGCTCTCAACCGCTTAGTGCAAGAAATCTGGACAAAGCCCAACATAATGGGAAGAGAATTCTCCAGAAATAAGAACATATTTTACATATTTGCTCTTTTAAACTTAGAAATATGCTAGAATAACAAGGTTTGTGATAACAATACATTTTCTGGAGGATTTGAATTCTGAAACTCAAATGTATGTAATTATTTAGTGTCTTCAGTCCTGAGATCCTCCCAGTGATATGGCAGAAAACCACAAATTGTACTAGGAATAGACCAAAAGATATAGGGCAAAACTATGCACATTCTGTGAAAATCTGGACAGTTGGGAGACATGATAATAATGTATATATATATACGGTGTATACAGTGCAGAGTATTGTGAAATCCCATTCCTTGCATTCTGTACCGAAGTTGTGTAAATGATCTGCAAGGGTACATGGACTGTTATGTAAAATAAATACTCAGGGGAAGTGTCTGTATTGAATAGGGACACACATATGAATTGCAGGAATGAACACAGAGAAAGAGGACAGGTGAAATAACCTAATGCACAGCAAATGTGGTCATGTCATTGGAAGACAGTTGTAGCAGCAACACCGATCACATATCAATATGGTACAGTATGGACTGCACAGTGAAAATGTGTATTATGTGACTGTTGCACAAGATGACATAACAATGGGGAAGACATCTGTATGAGATAAGCATCCTTACATGAACAATGTAGAGGACATCTATCAGGGATATTATAGACAAGTGAGGAAGGGTGCATATTCTGAAGCTGTGCAAACTGATTTGCCTGAATAGGAATGTAATCTCATCAGAGGTCTCCAGCAAGTGAGACACAGTTAAAGGCTCACAGACAACATTAAAAAAGCATGCACAATCATAGACAATATCAGAATAATACCACCAGTAATCCCATGTCTCTGACATAACATGTGATTTACAGTGATGAGGGATGGTTCTGCACAAACAACACTTCTATAACTATTATAGCATGTCTGCACTCTATGAGTGTAATCATGCACACTGTCCTGACACTGTAACATCTGCTGGAGGTGTTAGGAGGGTCACTGCTATACCTGCGTGTGACATTATGATCAATACTAACTCACGTTCATGACTCTAATGCTATACCTTCTACTATGTTTATTTTGTACCTGGCCACTTCGTTCTTACAAACCACCTCAATTTTGTTATGCCTCATTAGTTGAGTCCTGTTACTCACTCCTCAGTTTGCTCATCTGTTTAAACTATTTGTATATACTTTTAGCATATTTATTTTATTTTATTTCACTTTACTCCTGTTAATTCTTCACTCACAAAGCTGTACTGTGAATTCTTTACTTGTAAAAGTTGAACTGTGATTTTTAGTTTTACTTGTTTAATTTGTATTGTGGAGCTTTTCTCCCCGGGCCTCCGGTGAAAAAGGGCACAAGCTCAGATGGAATAACCCGATCAACAAATGCCAAATAAATAAAATAAATAAATACAAGCTAGGTGACTGGTATGCATGGCATTTTATATATATATATATATATATATATATATATATATATATATATATATATACATACATATTTATGGCACAATCCACACTGTCACAAAAGTTGCCCATGCTATTAACGTTGTCAAACAGCTATGTATGTACTCTGTGCAACACTAGAACAGTTATCAAACATGCATCTGGTATAACAACTTGATGGGAGTTCTGCACCATGAGACAGTAATGTTTATGCCACAAAAATATCTAGGTATGGCCAGCAAGATGTGTGACAGCAAACTTTTGCAAGGGTGATACATTTCAGTTACACATCACTGGAAGATGTATAGTAAGGTACATAAAGAAGGGTGCATTGTACTCAGTTATTGGTGTGATTAAAGCTGTGCATTATGGATGTATTATGGCCTGTGATGTAGATGCCCTTCACATACTCAGTAGTTGTGTTACATACAAGAGAGTAGTCAGCACTGTGGCCACATGCTAGTGGATGTTCCACATACCATCTCCCCCAAAACATGAGTGACATACCTACTGGTCTGATTATAGAGTGTGATGTTTACATTAAACTTGGGTTGTGTGTTTGTTTTCATAATGTAACAAATCCCCCCATGTTTTGTGTCATTGGAGGTGTTGTCATGGCTGTGGCAGCAATCGTTGGTGTGTGTTGACACTGTCTGATTTATTCTAATATCATGGTTGGAGTCAATGATTGCCCACAATCTGTAGTCCTTCAGACAGCTGTTTGGACACAGGATGTGTATTTCATTTGTGATGTATGTGACTTAAATAATGGACAGGAAAGGGCCTAACAGACAGCCCTGATGTATGGGCCTGAACACTGGACCTGAGATATAGGTCTTTTCACATATTTCAACATATTTAGATACCAAGTATGTGATACAGTGGTCTTCCCACTTGGTGATATAGGTGTTTGTTGCCACATCTGATAGTGTTGAGTGATACCTCAGTGTAGATTTGTGTGAAATGC
The DNA here is from genome assembly GCF_019279795.1 of Protopterus annectens. Lineage (NCBI taxonomy): Eukaryota > Metazoa > Chordata > Ceratodontiformes > Protopteridae > Protopterus > Protopterus annectens. Next base: position 102,818,034 of record NC_056733.1, on the reverse strand, counting down.
CTTGGGCTTGTCAAGTTCAAAAGCATGATAGTTTTGTCATCATGCATGCCCTCAATGACCTCCTTGAGAATATCTACCAGATGTAACAGACATGATGTAGCATTAACAACTCCCACAGGTCTCTTGCACACAGACAGGAAAAGGTCCATGGTGACATGTTGGTCTACCTCAGAGATGAGGGGAGTCAGGATGTGCCTATACATGCATGCACTGGGTGCTGTCCACTGCAATTCACATGGATGCATGTTGATGTACACCCTTCTAAAGGAACATAGTCTGTGTGGAGGGAGTGATGAAGTGTGTATTTAACCATGCCAGGAAGGTGTATGTGTTCGGTCTATATTAGATAAATGAAAAAGCAAGTCAGCGAACGCTCACATGAGCAAAAACGCCTGGAATCGGACTCCTTACCCCCCACTAACTATATATTCCAACTCCAAGGTCACACTACAGTGAGGAAAGGGCAAATATCCCACTCCTTCCTGTACTCCGACCTCACAAAGACCCTTTTGATTCCTGGCATTTTTCACTCATGTGAGCATTGCTGACTTGCTTGTTCGGTTATCTAATATTGACCCTATGTACTGAGTCATGCAATAGGTGAACTGTGATGTTGTCACAGTCCATTGATTCTATGTTATAGACCTGGATGAAGGTAAGACGGTGCATACTGCCTATCCTGATCTAGCCTAGGGTTTGGACACAATTCCCCATGCAAATATCATTGAGAAACTCTCCCAGCTGGAGAGTAACCCTTACATCACTAGATAGGTGACCAATTGGTTCACTGACAGAACTCATACTGTGAAAGTTGGTGAATTAACCTGTACCAGTAGAGCTGTCACTATTGGTGTACCACAGGGATCAGTGCTTGGCCCTTTACTGTTAAGAATCTATTTCTTGACAGTTAAGGCTAAAGTATATGGCCTTTGGCTTACTGTGTTTGCTGATTCTTGCATACTGCATGCAATCATTGACTCCATCTGTGATGATAACATACTACAGGAATGGTTATCCCAGACAAGCAAGTGGTGACTAAGCCACATGTTCTACAAATAAATGAGAAATGTGCCTTTATTTTGTCCTTCTGCAAAGTGGAATTCCCTGCTAATTACAGCATTGACAACAGTCCTGCTATGCTGAAAACCAGTGATGCAAGCACTCGGAACAAATGTAGATAGCGATCTGAACTTTGACCACAAAGTTTCCACAATGGTATTAAAAGCCTTTGTTGTGTACATCATAAGTCATGCCATCATATTCAGGTATGAGGATTATATTACAGCACTGTACTCAAACTTCATTAGAACACTAATAGGACATAATGCTGTATTTTGCATATACCTAATCACATACATGCAGCAGCTGGAGTGACCACAGGGGTTTCTCACTTAGAAAACACAGGGCCTACAAACCATGCCATGATGTATGTGAATAGACTGAATGACATGTCACTGTAATCTGTATCATATAGGATGAAGTGACTTCTGCCTGGCCTCCAGGCCAGCCTCTGACCCTGCCCTGATGGGACTAGTGCACATCCACAAATCAGATATAACTGAAGACTATGGTAATAACAGTGTCCCACATGCTGGTGTAAAAGGCTCTCTGCAATGTCAGGCAAGTGCACAAACACTGCAGTTGACTACAGAACCCCTACCTAAGTGCACATATGATAAAACTCTGTATTGAAGACATGCACCACATCCCAAGTCTGACTTGGAGTGCCTCATTCAACACTTTATAGCTGATGACATCCGCAGTGTCTGTTGAGGAGAATATGGTAATAACAGTGTCCCACATGCTGGTGTAAAAGGTTCTCTGCTATGTCAAGTAAGTGTACAAACAAAGACCACAGTTGCCTGCAGTGAGAACAGAACCCCTACTTACCTATGTGCACAGACTACAGAACTCTGTGCAAGCACCACAGCTCAAGTCTGACTTTAATAAGGCTGCAGGTCACCTTATAGTGGATTACATCAGCAGTGCATGTTGGAGAGAAGATGTTTGGAGGCCAGCAAGAAATGCATGTTTAGGCATGTGAAAGTGTCAAAATACTTTCAATTCATGAGACTGGAGTGGTAACTGTAGGACATATACTTATGCTCTTCTGGTTAGAGACACACAGACACAGTTGACTGCAGTGAGAAGAAAGCCCCTACATATCTTAGTACAGAGAGACTACAGCACTGAATACTTTATGCAAGTTCCACTGCACAAGTCTGGCTTACAAGGCTGCAGGACAACTTACAGTGGATGACATCAGCAGTGAATGTTGGAGACATGATGTTGGGAGGCCTGCATGAAATGGATGTGTAGGCATGTGCAAGTGTTAATATACTGTCAATTCATTGGATTGGAGTTTTTACTATAGGATTCACACCTATGCTCTTCTCACTAGACACACACATACACACACAGTTGAATGCAGTGAAAACAGAACACCCTACTTAAGTACACAGATTATATAGCTCAGTACTTTATATAAGCACCATGCCACAAGTCAAATTTTTAAAAGGCTGCAGGGCAACTTATAGTGGATGACATCAGCAATGTATGTTGGAGAGAAGATGTTGGGAGGCCTGCATGAGCTGGATGTGTAGGCATGTGCAAGTATCAATATACTGTCAATTCATGGGATTGTCTTGGTAACTGTAGGATACACACTTATGCTCTTCTGGCTAGACACACATTGAGACAGTTGACTGCAGCGAGAACAGAACCCCCTACCTAAGTATACAGACTACAAAGCTCAATACTTTACACAAGCACTACTGCACAAATCTGACTTTTACAAGGCTGCAGGACAACTTATAGTGGAGGACATCAGCACTGGATGTTGGGAGGCCTGCATAGATTCATAATTCTTGGGGACTTCAACATTGATTGGAATTCCTGTACAAATACCAACCCCACCACCCATTTTAACCTTTATGGCTTTTCACAACTTATAAAATCCCCTACCAGAACCAATAAAATCAATAACAAAGCAACCACCTTAGATTTGATACCTACTAATACTCCTCAGCAAACCTACACAACAGGAATCCTTCCAGATGACCTTAGTGACCATTCTCTAACATATATTATCAGACATAAAACCAACATAATATTCCCTAACACCTTCTGAACAATACACTCTAAAAAGCATTTTAACCAAGAACTTTTCCAAGCAGAACTCAATCAATGTAATTGGACACCATTAAAAACTCTCCCTCTAAACGAAGCAGTGGAATACTTTAATTCCACATTCTTAGCCATCCTGGATCATCACGCTCCAACTCGTTCTATTAGAATCAAAGTTAAATCAGCCCCTTGGCTTACTAACAATACTAAACAAAAAATCCTACTTAGAAATAAATACTGGGCAAAATGGCGCACTACTAAAAATCTGATAGACCATCAAACCTTTAGAGAACATAGAAACAGCACAAAAAGAGCCATCCTGCTAGATAAAAAGAATTATTATCTCCAACTACAACAAACCTCTCTCAGACAACCAAAAAAATTCTGGACTAGTATTAATAATCTTCTCTACCCAGGCCAGTTGACCACACCCAATCTTCAGGGTACTAACCCCAAGAACCCGATACAAACTGCAAATGCCTTTAATTCTTTCTATACAGATACCATCCAAACTCTAGCTAGCCACATATTACCTGATATATCTAACCTACCCACTTCTTCTACTAATCCATCCCCTCAATTCCACCCCAACCTGTGTCTACTTCATACATTTCCTCCCTTCTCCAAAAATTAAAACCTACCTCCCCATCAGCCGACAAACTCCCAGCAGAATTCTTGCAAAAAGGAGCTAAGGCCATTGCCTACCCAATTTCCATTATGATAAATAGATCTATAAGTGAAGGAGATGTCCCATTAATCTAGAAAATCTCTCATATCATCCCACTACATAAAGGGGGAAACTCCAATGACTTCTCCAACTATCGTCCCATAGCTTTACTATCCCCTATAGCCAAAATTATGGAGAAATGCATCCACAAACAAATTCTCAACCACCTTCTCCAAAATAACCTACTTGCTAACTGCCAACATGGCTTCAGACCTTTCCATAGTACCACCACTGCCCTGCTATCATTATCAAACTACATCAACAACAACCGCAACAACAACTGTCTTTCATCAGCAGTCTTCATTGACCTATCCAAAGCTTTTGATATGGTTAACCACCAACTTCTCCTGCATACACTTAAGACTCTTTCACTTGATTCTCTATCTTTGAACTGGTTTACATTTTACCTTGATAACTGTCAGCAGGCTGTACTCTGGCAAAATGAACTATCTAATCACCTCCCAATCTCCCTCTGTGTCCCACAAGGCTCTATTTTAGGCCCACTCTTATTTTCTCTCTTCATTAATGACCTGCAATCTGCTATACTCCACCTGCATTCAATATGCAGATGACTCAACCTTAATCTGCTCAGCTACCTCACCAACCGAACTTCAGTCCCTTACCCAAAAAGCCTTCAACACTGTAGAACAATGGTTCTCTCACCGCTGCCTCCTTCTAAATCCCCATAAAAATAAAGTGCTACTTTTCACCCCAACCCAAAAGTCCATCTCTTCTCATTTCAATCTCACTTCTAATAATGGTACGCTTATCTCACCTGACCCTACCACTAAACTGCTAGGAATAACAATTGACAACAATCTAAACTTTGATACACACATAGACGCTACAATAAAATTAATTAATAAGAAACTGGGATCCCTTTACAGAATCAAACCCTATCTTACTCCAGAAGCTAGGTCTGCTATAGCTAGAACTCACCTTTTATCCACTCTGCTCTACACCGCTCCCATTTATACTAATATCTCTAAAAATAACCTCAAGAAACTAACAACGTCCTATAATAATATTGCTAGATTTGCTACAGGCTCTCCTTTTAGAACCCATCACTTAAACAATTAAACTGGCTTGAATTCCTTAACCAGCTTCAGTTTCACCAGCTTACAATAGCTCATAAGACCCTGTATCAACCTAGCAACACTCCTATACTCTCTAGCCTCATCACACCTTATAATAAACTCAGAAATCTACGTTCCTCAAACAAACTGCTGATTAATACTACTAAATCCAACAACTCAGCAGGTGACTCCTTGTTCTCCAGCTCTGTAGGAAAATTATGGAATAAACTTCCTTCCAATATCACAGCTCAGACTTCTCTTTTTCTTTTTAAAAAACATCTAAAACCATATCTTAATAATCACTGGCTATGCACCTGTACTAGCCCTGACTAATTGTCCCTCCCCCCAATCACTTATCTCACCCTTCCTTCATTTACTACCTATTACAAATTAACAATCCATCCTATTGTACACAAATTATATGTATATATGTATATAAGTAAAATTTATCTCTGTACCTTACAGAACTGGATTACTGTTCTACATTATTTGTTAAAACTTTTGTATTATCTTATATTTTTTTGATTTTTTTTTACAACAATGTATAACTTCTAATCTTTTAGCATCTATTAACTCTGTACAAATACGTGGAGCTTTTCTCCCCGGGCCTCTACTGAAAATGGACATGTATCCAGCTAGACTAGCCCAGTCAACAAATGTAAAATAAAATAAAATAAATAAATAAAATAAATTTTATAGGTTCATAGGAGGTTACTGGGCAAATGGCCCCAGGGCCTTTATAAGCCTAGCCATGTAAACCCCAAGCACTCTTACTGAGCATAGTTAGATTCCATTGTTAGCAGAACAATTTTGTAATAAGCACTGTCTGCTCTTGTCCATGAGAGACATAGGTGCCACCCCTGAGATTAATTTATGATCACCCATCCAGCTGTCAAGTTTGCCCTTGAATAGGGTCATTGAGGAGCACTGCTTCACATGCAGTGGAAGCCTATTCCAGAGGAGCAGCAGTCACTGGGAGATCTATCTCTCTAGCATGTTCTGTTTATGTCACAGGCTAGATTGAGGTCCCTGGAGCAAGTAATTCTTGTCCCATTTGATTTGTGGATGTCCAGTATTTTCAGTAGGTCACAGTATAAGACTGCTCTGTAGGGAAGACATAGGTCACCTCTCAGAAGCCTGCATGATACTGAGTACAGTGACAGGGCTTTCAGCCTTTCTATGTATGTCATGGTTTGGAGGCCCTAGATTCTCCAGGTCAGAAATCTCTGTGGGTTATCCAGTTGCTGCCAGTGTCTGGTGAGGCACATGCAGAAGGGAGCATTGTACTCAATTAATGGTTTGGTAAGGGTCGAGTACAGTGGAGCTATGATCTCCCTGGTCTTGGGTGGAATGGTCTTATTTATGAGGCCCACAATGTAAAATGTGTGTCTTACCCATGTAGAGACATAGTGATCAAAATTTAGATTGCTATCAACCTGTGTTCCTAAGTCTTGCACCACTGAGGTTGAGCTTAGAGTGGTGCTATGTATCTCATAATTAGCAGGGGTACTTTTTTGCCAAAGGGGACAATGAGGCATTTTTTGCATTAAGTTTCAGTCTGTGAGTTTGGCACCAGTCATTTACCTCTGTCAGCCCTTTCTATGATATGTTAATATCACTGGGGGACTCTATATGATTGTACCCAGTTAACATCTCCAAACTTGGCAAGCCACAGGCCATCTACCTTTGCCTGGACTTCAGAAAAATAGTTTCTAAGCAGTAGATGGCCGGCACAGATCCTTGTGGTACTACACTGGTAACTGGTCAACTGTTGGAGGTGGACTCTTCAGCTTTAACAGTGTGCATTCTGTCAGTGAGCAAGTTGGCTACCCATCTAGTAATGTATGGATTAGTCCCCAGATGGGAGATTTTCTCTATGATACCTGAATGGGGAATTGTGTCAAAGGCCTTAGCTAAATCAACATGGCCACTATATCCTGTTTTCCCTCATCTAAAGCTTTGGGTAGATTATCTATGAAGTCCACTAGGCTTAATAAGCAAGATCTACCCTTGATGAAACAAAAATGGGCCAGGTAAAGAGTGTTGAAGGTCACCTATGTCCCTGTGGATAAGTGCAGTGATGATTCTTTCCATAGCCTTGCATATAAGGCTGGTTAGGCCTATGGGTCAATAGTTCCCATGGTTAGTTGATGGATGTATAGGCATGCTCAACTGTGAAGATTATTCTAGTTCTGCATGTTTCAAGATTGATGTGCATTGGATATCACACAACATTTGATATTACTTTATGTAGTGTAGTTGATATATTTCTGAACAAGTACTGAGACACCAGGGTTGCAGTGCATGGGGAGGCAACACATGGCTGCACTGTAAATGTATGACATATTGTTAGATACAGCCTTCATTTTATTTCACATATAGTTTCATGGCATAAAGAGTAAATGGACAGTAAACAGCACTGATACATGCTAATATTCACTTTGCCTAGCGCAGTGGTGAGTTGTAGGTTTGCGTGATCATCATCAAAGTGTTTGCGCATGCCAAATACGCATTTCCATTCTTTCCCTGTTTGTAGATAGTTAAGCAGTGCACAAATGTGAGCCATATTGCTAAAAGTCTGACAGTTAGTACTGAGTCTATGAGACACACCTGCTGCTTAGCTGAATCTGTGGCAGCAGGTATAAACGCATTATCACATTTATTTTTGAGCCCAGATGATATTGGGCTTGAATCCAGTTGTATCTCATACTTTTAAATAAACAGTGATAATGCAATGACATGAATTCTTTAAAGTACATATGTTGCAGTGTGTTGGCATAGTGCAGCGGGTTTAAGCAGCATCGCTCAGAGGTAATTGCAGCATTATAGGGCCACTCACCATCACTTGGCATTGGTGCACAAAGGGAAACTTTGGGCAAACATAGAGTCCAAAAGGTAAAGGGATCCATTGCTTTTATTGGTACTTATGTGTGCTATGTGTGATTCTGTTTTTTGACCAGATTATAGGTATTAAAATGGGGTAGATAGGAAAGTGGTGAAATGAGGAGCAAGTAGGGAAAGATCAAAGGGGAAGCAATACAGGAATGTGCAGGAGAGAGGTAGGAAAGTACCATAGCTATCCATTTCTTCAAGAGTGAAAACTGATCATATGTGGAAAATATTACCTGAATTTAGACTGCCACCTCCAGCGAGAGGGGTGACAACAATGTAATCATGTTGTATATCCAACATACCTCTCAACTGTCCCAATTTTCACAGAATGTCCAGATTTTTGGCTCATATTTTTGGTCTGCTCCTCATAAAATTTGTGATTTTCTGGCAAACACTAAGATGACCTGAGTATTGAAGTCATTAAATAATTATATACATTAGAGTTTCAGACTTCATATCCTTCAGAAAATGTATGATAAAACAAATTATGTTACTCTAGAAACTCTCCAAGTTTAAAAGAGCAATATTTAAAATATGTCCCTATTTTTGGGCCTTTGTCTCCCCTTTTGTTGTTGGGCTTTGTCCAGATTTATTACACTAAGAGGTTGAGAGATATGATAGCCAAGTGGACAGAATCAAGTGTGTCAAGAAGACACTTGTGCAGAATGGAGAGCTGTGTATGGGATGGCAGTTTTTTTGGGACAGGTGCCCATTTTGTTTTAATTTAGTAAGAGAGGAATGCTGGGTAAGGGATGTAAGTATTTCTGGTTTAGGTAAGTTGGGTAGGTGAGGAAGCAAATGCAAACAAACAACACAAACAAGACACAGGGACAGTGAGGGATACAAAAGGTTGGGAGACACCATGATTGGGGTGAGGGAGGAGACATCAAAGGCTCATGCCCGTCAAACATGGAGACAGTGAGAATCGAGTCCTCATCCACTGGGCTGTCATCACTGTCCCCTTAGTCTATTCATAGCTGGAATGCTTGACATCTTCTCATCCTACGTACCATGAGGGAGAGCAGCCTCTCCATCTGGCATAGGCATGCACCAATGGTGCAGTGCACAACCCTATGCCCCAACCCTGGCATCTCCTGGTGGGTGATGAAATCCCCACTTCTGCCACTGGTCCCTGAGGGTACCACAGCACCAACTGCCAGGACAGTACTACCTGCTGGCTCAGGTAGCACAGGGGCAGCAGAGGCAGTACTGCCAGGTTCAGTTCCAGATGGCATCTAGTTCTCAGAAGTCCAGGCCAACACAGAGGAGCTCTGGCTGACCAAGTTCACTGATGACTGCAAGCTAGGAGTCAATATTAACTTCCCAAGTGATCCAGACATCCCACAAAAGGGCCTCACTGAGACCAATGACTGGCCAAAAAAGGCATTATCATTCCCTTTGGAAAAATCTCAGTTCCCACTAATTACCACGTTGATGAGAACCCACTGAATACTGAAGGGGCCATAAGATATATAGCCACCCAGTCCGACAGCAACCTCATCTTTGACCACCACATTGCCACTGTGGTCAGAAAGTCCTTCTATGTGGCACATCTCATAACCAAAGGTTTCAAATCCAGGAAGAAAGAGGTCATCATCCCTCTCTACTTTTCCCTCATTAGACCAATCATTGAGTATAGTGGCCCATTTGACATGTACCTGACCAGACACCTTCAACAGCTGGAGAGACCACATAAGTACCTCACAAAAATTATCCTAGGCCTTAAACATGTCTTACACGGACAGACTGAAGAAACTTCAACTGTCTACTTAGTCGTGATCTCTGCTTGACCTACGAAGCCATGTCCGATCCAGCCCTACTTGAAATGCTACAACTAAAGAAATCCCAATCCCCCCTGCCACATGCTCCAGAGATCACAACCTCATTACCACAATCAATAGAACATGCTGGAGGGACACGTTCATCACCCAGAGACTGCCTATACTCTGGAATAAGCTTTGCATTCATGTCAAGCAGAGCACCTCACTGGCCCTCTTCAAGAGAAATCTCGACGAGTGGATGGGTAACAGAAAATTCACCTCAGGGATCACTCCAGTTGCCCTACTGGAAAGGGGCACTGTGAACTAACATCGGGTGGCATGATGCCGGGGCAATTTTTTTGGGCTAGGCTTGTAAAGGCTCCAGGGCCATTAGCCTAGTACACACCTATGAACCAGGTCATTCTTATTCCAGAATATGGGCAGTCTTTGGGAGATGAACCTGTCCTTCCAGCATGTTCTGTTAATTGTGGTAATGAGGGTGTGATCTCTGGAGTGTGTAGCATGGGGGGATTGGGATTTCTTTAGGTGTAGCCTTTCAAGTAGGGCTGGGTCAGACATGGCTTTGTAAGTTAAGCAAAGATCACCTCTAAGTAGATGATAAGAGACTGAGAACAGCTGAAGTTTCTTGAGTTTGTCCATATAAGACATGTGTTTAAGGCCCAGAATCCTTTTTGTGAGGTATTTTTGTGGCCTTTCCAGCTGTTTTAGGTGTCTTATCAGGTACATGCCAAACGGGATGTTATATTCGATGATTGGTCTAATGAGGGATGAGTAGAGAGGGATGGTGACCTCTTTCTTCCTGGATGTGAAACCTTTGGTTATAAGATGTGCCACGTAGAAGGGCTTTCTGACCACAGTGGCAATGTGGTGGTCGAAGGTGAGGTGGCTGTCGATTTGGGTGCCCAGATCACTTATGGTCCCCTCAGTGTTCAGTGGGCTCCCATCAACATGGTTAATCATGGGAACTGAGTTTTTTCCAAAGGGGAAAATAACACATTTTTTGGTGTTAAGCTTCAGGCCATGGTTCCAACACCAGTCATTGGTCTCAGAGAGGCCTTTTTGTAGGATGTCTACATCACTTGGGGAGTTGATAATAACTCCTAGCTTGCAGTCATCAGCGAACTTGGTCAGCCAGAGTCATTCTGTGTTGGCCTGGACTTCTGAGAAGTAGATGCCAAACAGGAGAAAGCCCAGGACAAGTCGACAGTCTGACTTGGAATCTGCAACTTTCACTCTGTGGGTCTTGTCTGTGAGCCAATTTGCAACCCACCTAGTGATATAAGGATTGATGTCAGGTTTGGTGAGTTTATCAATTATACCTGAGTGGGGAATGGTATCAAAAGCCTTGGCCAGGTCCAGGTAGGCTGTATGCACTGTCTTACCCTCATCCACAGCCTAGGTGACTGCCTCGAAGAAGTCAACCAGGTTCAGCAGGCAGCATCTCCCCTTGACAAAGCCAAACTTTGTGGGGTCAAGAGTTTGGAGATTGCTTATATCTTTGTTAAGCAGGTCCATGATGATGCGCTCCATAGCTTTGCATACCAGTCTTGTCAAGCTAATGGGGTGATAGCTCAAAGGGTCTGTAGTTTCTCCCCCTTTATGGAGTGGGATGACTGTAGCAGTGTGCTATTCATTAGGGGCATAGTCTGAGGTAAGGCTGTGATTGAACAGGGCACACAGGTGTGGTGCCAGTTCATTTTGTAGGTCATGTAGGATGCAGCCAGGGATATTATCAGGTCCCATGGATGCTGTATTCTTGGCTTTGGACAATGCAGCTTTTACCTGTGCTGCAGAAATGGTGGGTACCTGGCTTTCTTCTGGTATTGTGATAGGGCCCTTGGGGGGGAGCAGTAAAGTTGGCACTGAATCTGTCAGCCAGTATGTTGGCTATATCTGTTGGCTCAGTATAGGATGTGCCATTGTGCAATAACTCAGAGAAAATCTGGGTATTGCCTTGGAGGTTTTTGATACAGCTATAGAAGACTTTGTGGTTGTTTTTGGTATCAGCTACAATTCTGCCTTCATAGCTGGCTTTAGAGGATTTAATAAGGGATCTGAACTTTTTGTTGAGACCGATAAGGGAGGTTTTCCAGTCTTGTAGCTTCATTTATTTCTGCAACAGTTTCTTCCTTCTGTTGTAGTTTATTGATGGCTGGGGACCACCAGATTGGCTTCCATTTTTTTGGAGAAAAGCGTCTTAGTTCTATTTGTTATGGCAAGGCCATGCATTTGTGTACATGCTCATACAGTGCATTGGTATGTGATTCGGCAGTCATGCAGCTATTTTCCATTGGCATGGATGCTGAAAAGTTATGCATCTCTGATTTTATGAGCCCAAAGTCAGCTTTAGAAAAGTTTTTCAGGGTGGTCACCTTAGCGGGTTTGTAGGTGAGATGGAGATTTCCATGGTGATCAGTTTGTGGTTGGATTTAACCAGGGAAGAATTGACAATAGGTATGGAGCAATGTTCTCCCATGTTGGTGATAACCAGGTCGAGAATGTTGCTTCTTCTAGTGGGAATCAGAATGAGCTGGTTCAGGGCATTGGAACTGATAAATTCCAGAAAGCATTAGGTCTGTACATTGGTACTTGAATAGTTTTCCAGTTGATGGAAGGGTATGAATCTATGAACCTATGAATGTGCTGGGCACTGGTGCTGGAGCCAGTGAAGCGGGGGGGGGGGGCTGATTCACTGGGGTTGGCCTACCTCACTGTGCTGTGTAGTATTTAGTGATGGGGTACACATAGATGACATGGAGACATTTTGATGACACACAATAATAAATAAAAACAAAATAGAGACAAGGGTAGGGGTGAGAGAAAAAAAGAGAAAATTAGTACCATCATATATGATATACAGTGAATGCATTAACACAATAATACAACTATTTTATCTAAAGTATTACATTTAAGTATATTTCCTAACAAAATACACACTATAACTACAGACTGATGAAAGTAATCATTGAAATGTGCATATATTGCATATATTAGTGTTCCAGTTATACAGATTACAGTTAACAACAGAGCATTTATGCCACTTGTATAGGGTTTAATTTAATGTAAATATTATTAAAGAAATGCGGTATTATCCAGCTGTGATTTGTGGTATTTGAACCCACAACCTATGACTACAGTCGTATATCTGACTCCTAAAGTTTGTTTGTGCTACAGACTAATACATGCATACTTGCTTTAACAGTTAGGATATGCATGCTCAGTTTGCTACAAATGTATAAAAAACAAAAATCTATCTTAAACTTAAAGCTTCAACAATACTTTTCTTGTGATGCATACATACCACTTGCTTCTCTCAGTCTCTCCACTTGAGCAACATGAGTCCATCTATTGGGCTCAAGTTCATTGTTAGTTGGGGAAAGAACAGAAAAGAACAGAAGAGCATTATGCATACTAGTCTTGCCTATATTTAGCTTTCTATGTATTACAAATACTCTCTATCATACTTACAAAGCTGTGGGATGTCAGCAGTTTGAAATTCATTCACCCACTGGTTGAGGGCATTGGTTTTAATCTGCCACTTCAACTCCTGATACTCCAGTGAGTGGAATAGATTTTAATATGTCTATAAAGGGCATAAAATGAGAATAATGCCCTTTATATCATATTAAAATCTATTCCACTCAAACGTTCATGTTTTGCGCTATTGACCATGTGGACTTGGGCCCTCAAGGGGGACCCACTGATGATTTCCTGGAGTATCAGGAGTTGAAGTGGCAGATTAAAACCAATGCCTGTGAACCACCTGGGCTTAATGATAGAATGTCTGTGGGACCTTTGCTAAAGTTAAAATCTGTGTATTTACTTTTTTCCATTTCATATTTTACATATTTTTTATGCTGTTGTATTGTTTTATATAATCTTGGGTTTAAGTAACTGGGTTTTGTTTAAGAGCTCATTAAGGAAGTGTCCCTATGTGAGTGTTTGACCAATGAGTGGGGAGAATTGTGTATTTGAAGTCAGTGATTTCTTTGTAATTTATTCTGAATAAGTCTGACATTTATTTTAGACGAAAGCGCTTAATAAATATCTGCAGAGTGGTACCTGTGCTGAACTGTTGTTTTCTGCATCATTTTCCTTGTCAACCATGCCATAGTCATGGTAGTCAAGTAATGTTTATAAGATTGGATAGAAACAAATCTTTTTGAGAATTAATATTACATCAGACTCAGCATAAGGATGTTCAATTTCTAATGCACAGAGAGCAGACTTAGGGAAATGAATATCACAATGTTGTCATCAGCTATATTCTGACTGTGTTTTCTTCAAGTATTTGAAATATTTTCTGCTCTGCAAGAAACATGTCTGCTGTTTGGAAATATGTTCCAGATTGAGGGGATGCCTCCTTAATTACTGCTGAAGAAGAACAGATGAGTCATTTTGAGATACTTGCAGCATGTTTTAAGGGTAGCACTGGAAATATAATGAATCTTCTTCAATAATCTATGAACCACAAAGAATTTCACATTTTCAACAACCATATGCTACAATGGCAAAAGTCTTCTCCAGTTGCAGAAAAGCAAGTTTGATGATATAGAGAATATTTCCCACATGGCCTGCCTTCTCGTATCACCTGATTCATTCCTCCAAGGATCAAGAGCCAGACCCAGACTCATTCATTCCCCAGCCAGAGAAGTAAACTACAGCCATAGCAAGAACCCTACATCCTATTCAGTCTCCAACCATAACAAGAACCCTGCAGCCTATTCATTCTCCAAGGATAACAAAAAACCTACAGCTTGTTCATTCTCCAGCCATAACATGAAACATGCAGTCTATTCACTCTCCATTTAAAACAGGAACCTTATAGCCTATTCATTATCCAGCCAGGGCAAAGATCTATCAGCAAATTATTCTCCCTCAAAACTGAGAGTTGGAGGCTTGACCATGGACAGGCTTATCTGTCATGCAGGCCCCGCCTTCACAACCTTGGTCTAATGCCACCCTGAGGTGGTTGACATATCACTGAAGGCTGCAGCCTTGGATTGGAGAGACTCTTTTGTCTTCCCGCACATGAGTAAGTCTCTCTGCATATCTTCAGCATGGTGTCCCTGGCCAATAGGTGCTGGTTACAATGCTCTTGTTCTCTATAGAGAGCAGCATCACTGTTAATAACTGGTGCCCATTTATACATCTCCTTACCTCAAAGGAAAGGGCCATTAGAGGGAGAGATATAAGTTATTACTGCTGTACAGAAGAAATTTAGCCATTCTGCTCCTTCCCTCAGGAATGATGGCTGTTCTTAACGGAATAATGACTAGTCAGATAATGTTCAAGCTATGCAGGACTGATGCTGCTAAAATTCATACCACCTTAAGGCTCTTCAAAGATCCATGCCTTTTCCCTGTAATCATTCACTGAGGAATTAGTCAGTAGTTTGTGTCATGAGTACAAAGATTTGAAGCTTTCTTGATGAGCATCCATGGTTTCGGTTTCAGTTTCAGATGATGGACATAATTAATGGCTTCATTTTTCATCTGAAGACTACAATCTGAAAAAAAAAAAACATGATTCCACTAGAGGATCTTCCATCATAAGTGCAGGTCTTTTTTGATATGCTTATGTGTGGACTACTACAGTCTGCTGTATTTTGAACCTGATACCAGGGGACAGCGCCATCTGTCAGATATGAATCTTGCTAGACATTTCGTATTGTGCCCTTGTTACAACTGATTGTTGGTGGTGCTTATTGTTATGTCCACATTACACCTGATTGTTGGTGAGTGTTTCTCATTATGCCCACATTACACCTGATTGTTGGTGAGTGTTTCTCATTATGCCCACATTACACCTGATTGTTGGTGAGTGTTTCTCATTATGCCCACATTACACCTGATTGTTGGTGAGTGTTTCTCATTATTCCCACATTACACCTG
This sequence comes from Protopterus annectens, assembly GCF_019279795.1. Classification (NCBI taxonomy): domain Eukaryota; kingdom Metazoa; phylum Chordata; order Ceratodontiformes; family Protopteridae; genus Protopterus; species Protopterus annectens. The sequence continues at coordinate 102,802,538 of NC_056733.1, read as the reverse complement.
ATTGTTGGTGAGTGTTTCTCATTATGCCCACATTACACTTGATTGTTGGTGATTGTTTCTCATTATGCCCACATTACACCTAATTGTTGGTGAGTGTTTCTCATTATGCCCACATTACGCCTGATTGTTGGTGAGTGTTTCTCATTATTCCCACATTATACCTGATTGTTGGTGAGTGTTTCACATTATGCCCACATTACACCTGATTGTTGGTAGGGATTTCTCATTATGCTCATATTATGATTGTTGGTTGATGTTTTCTCATTATGTGTGTATGCCACACCTGGTTGTTGATGTTCCTCATCATGCCCATATTCCACCTGGATTTTGGTGGGTGTTTCTCATTATGCCCACATTACACAATTGTTGGTGGGGACTTCCTGCTATGCCAGTATTACAACTGAATATTGGTAGGTGTTTCTTGTTATACCCAAATTGCACTTGATTGTCGGTGGATGTTTCTTGTCATGCCCATATTACACCTGAATGTTGGTGAGTGTTTATTGTTATGCCCAAATTGCACCTGATTGTTGGTGGGTGTTTCTTTTGATGCCCATATTACATATGAATGTCAGTAGGTATTTCTTGTTATGCCCAAATTGCACCCGATTGTTGTGGGTGTTTATTGTCATGCCCAAATTGCACCTGATTGTTGGTGAGTGTTTCTTGTTATGCTCAAACTGCACCTGATTGTCAGTGGGTATTTCTTGTCATGCCTATATTACATATATTGAGCTGTAAAACCTATTTTGGCCACCATTAGCTAACAGATAAGGATATAAAGTGTCATTATTAAAATTATATGAATCCTGCTGTATGAAATAATGTATTGACTTTCAAAAAGCTACACTGACTCCTCTACTCAGTTGACAAGGAGTTATTAGCAATCCCCAGGTGTCAGCTGAAACATTTGGGAGAGAGCTCCTATATGTATCGAGACACATACTTATAAAGCTGACTGAAGTACACAGCAGTTGAGCAGAGCCCTTAAATCATAACTGTTACACAATATTTTAAATGAAGATTATTTTATTAATTTATTACAGAGGCAGTTTGGAATTTTTATATCTGAATGAATAATACTATTTTTATTTGCATTTATATTTACCTGTTTTAATTATTCTTAAGTGTGCTAGACCTTAGCCTAGGCTTGTTTGTAGAATATGACTTGAGTTGCAGATAGTGGATTGTTAAGACCCTTGTGCTCTTGCATTGTGTTTGGACCACACACCTTGCAGACTCTGTGATGTCCCTGCCCATTAAGCTGCCCCTACCTTCACTCTAGGAGGTGTGCCTGCAATGCTCCTAACACTTTGTTTGCCCTCCCATCACACCTTTCTTTACGAGGTTTTCTACCTGATGCCCTCTCCCTTTCCTCCTCAGTACCTGACCTTGCTCTCCGCTTCTATCTCCTCAATAGCTTCTACATGTTCATCCACCTTTTCCCATTGTGCACATATTCCTGCCACATGGTCCTTCTACCTTCTCCAGGACTGGCTGCTACAGCTCAAAATTACTCCTGTGCCACTGTTTCTGCTGTTGATTCCTTGGAATTCCTGTGCTACCCTTCCCCATTTCTATTCCTGTGCTCCTTGATTCACCTGCTTGGACCCTTCTTCCAGGAATTTCTACTCCTTCTAGTGCCAAGGACCACATTCTACCCATAAACCCTTCCATCCTGTCCTCCTGCCATATTTTACTTTTTATTTCCCTCCCCCCTTACTATATTTGCACTTGGGCTCACTGGTCCTCCACATTTGCCCTTCTCTGCAGCTGCTGCAGATCCACTCTGTGCTCTTTGTAAAACCCCATAAACCTGTCAGCATCTATCTCAGTACCTCCTTGGCTAGGCAGCCTACCTCAGGTGTCTGCAGATAGCTGACATAGGATGGGTAGGGTAAATGAAATTTAACAAACATAACGGATGGACAGATCAAAAGCTGCCAGGGTTAAGAGCAGGGGGAATATCTGCCTGAAAGAGGCCTTAGTACCTGAAAATTAGTACTGTCATCTAATAAAATACATTCTTCTGCAATTCTGTGGTTGCTTTTGCTCCTTTGGTGTTCCTTCTTCTATGTCCCTGAATTCACTGTGGTTAGAGAGCCACTGCTGTGTACAATAGTTTTGAATTATTACAGATACTAAAGGTCGCAGGGCCCCAAAAAACAGAATAACTCTCAAAAGCAAATCCATGTGCAGAAAGAAATCTAAATTATAATCCAACTGATACATTCTAAAGTAATGTAGTTCATAAACAAGTAGTTTATAAGGTAGGATTGCTTACTTAATTTTCAGCTCTGAACACATACCCCTTCTCCCAGAAAACCATGTTAACTGCAACAAATGATCATATTTTTCTTTGAAATCTATTTGTGGATGCTTGGTTACACTCAGTTCTTGCAGACTGCAAAGTTAAAAATCCAGAATTTAAATAGCTATTATGAGCAACTCAATTTTAGAACTAACTAAACTGAATTAAATCTACAGTAGCAATTCCATAGACAGATGCAATGGTTGGCTTGACAAACCAAGGTTCCAGGAATCAGCTATGTTGAAAAATATTAAATCCTATTCCTAGGGCAAACATTAAATGATGTCTATTAATGCTTAAAAGCACAGAGTTCATGTTTTTCCCTCGGAAATCCTCTAGACAGCTAGGCTCACAGAAAGTATATATGGTACTAATGCAGTCTGGTAATTTTAATGTGGTACAGCTCTGAAGAGCAGCTAAAACATGTACATTACTACTTGGGAAATATAGGTCAATACAAGATTTAGAAACTTCTTTCTCATTTTAGGAAATGATATGCACTTTGTATAGCATTGTCCTGCTTAATGGATGCACTGTATGACACTTAAATTCCACATGATGAGATGAAAATGAAATCTTAGTTTGTAATGAAACAGCAACAAAGGTAAGCCTTTGAGGAGTTATTAGTACACTGAATGTGCTTTAAATATTATTTAACTTCTAAGTATCTTTAGTGTTTGCAAGTACTTATGACTGATTTAACTCTGATGCTGTACAGATCATGCTTACATCAAGGTGGTTAACTTCAGAATACATCACATGGTCTAAATTCAGATTTCCATTCCTAAAATTAATTCACTCAAAAAGTAGTCTATGCAGGAAAGAAAAAGAAAAAGTGGTAGGCAGTGCCACCTTGCCTGCATACTGTTTAATTTATACCTTAAGTTTTTCCCCAGCATTAGATCACAGATGTGGGACAGCGTGTAAAAAACTATCTGCCACTGTCTCCAGCTGCACTTTCCTTACATATTTTGTGCATACAGTATGAGTCAAAATGGCCTGCAAAAGACACTTCCCCCTGCATTGTTTGTATGCACACTCTGTGTAGGAATGACTAAATGCAAACAAAATGACAATTCCTTACTGCAAGATTGGAATTTACACATGGCGATTCCTTACTGCAAGATGAAGATTCCATCTCAATAGAAAATAAATGGCAGGCAAGATACAAGGCTAAAATGTGTGCATAACAGCACATTGCATACTATAAACAGGCTGTGAAACAAAAGCAGGACTAGGTAGGTGCTTATCATAGCTAGCACCACTACAAAATAACAGTATTGCTTCACTGCTGATCAGAAAGCAGACGAGTAAATTACTCTGCCTCTGTCATGAACTCCAAAGCTGAAAGTCAGAACACATTACAAGGTAATTCTATGAAACTAAGGCACAATTAAACCATGATGGCTCCTTGGTGCAGAGGGACAGAGCCCTAACTGTAACCCAGTGGAATTGGGATTCAATAGAGAACATGACCCATCTTCTGAAGAGTTAGTGAGGAGGTGGAAAATGAGTGGTATTTTTTTACATTTCACATTTCTCAGTGGATAGGTTGGGTTATGATGAGAGCTGAAGCTTCAGTCCATAATCAAATTGCTAGGGATGCACAATGGTAAATGTTTGTGGTCTTCATACCCTTTGCATAATGCATGGGGGGGCATGGATAGGTCATGTACAAAAAATAAATAAATAAAATATGGCAGCAAGAGAGACCCTGCTCAGAAGTGCCTCTATTTCCTCTCCAGCCTGGGACTGGAAGGACCATCAGATTAAATCTGGAGGTAAGTTGTCTTCTGAAATATAGAGTGAGGCAAGTACCATCAGAAGCAAATAGGATGGCATGAAAGCTCTGAAGGACTTGGCACCCAAACTTAAATTTTAGTCAGCTCAGCTCAAGCTGGCTAAAGTTATGGGAGCATGGAAGATGTCCTGAAGCTTTGGAAGCTGGCAGCTCATACATCCTTGACAGGATATAACCCATATAGCTTAATCTACTGCAGCAGTGATAATCTGAACATCTACTGTTATAGTAAGCTTACTTAATTGCACTTTCTATATCAGCTCTTCAGTTCTGGGCAAAGGGCAGCTATCAAACAAATTCAGTTTTCTAAAATGATTACAGAATCTGACACTTTTGTTAGCATTAGTAACTAACCCACTGGACTGCTCCATCATCTTTCTTGTCATTGTCTGAACTTCTTTCTGCTGCTCTGTAATGTCTCACTCCAGCTGTCACTCTGGGTATTGTCTCTATATTATATGCTATGAGTTTAGTTCTCCCAGGCATTTCTGAGCAGAAATTTTCTTATTTCACGCTTTTGTGCTTATGCTAAGGATTCCTCTAACTGTACTTTAGGTAGAGATTCTCTGCTTACTCTGGTATGAATTTCAGCTTGCAGGCTAACCACAGAATGTCTGACTTCTCTCCATGGCTGTACTAGCTTAATATGATACATTTCTTCTAACTTTCTCTTTCCTGGTTATCTAACCTTGTAATCCACAGCATTCAGTCTTTAAAACACCTCGAAGGGGCCATGCCACTTGGCCAGAAATCAGTTCTTCATGGAGGATACTAATAAAAATACCAGATTCAATGGTTAAATGTATTTAAGTCAGGCATTCTTATTACAGACTCCTTGTTGTGTCTCATGCTATTTTACTGCTGATATAACCAGTTTTAGTATATCCTGTAAACTAATGTAATGTTCTAACATTTTCTAAAATGGTGCCTTCTCCTCTTCTCGTCACTGTACCATTATCAAGCAGACCTTCAGGATCCATGCAGTACAAAAGTTCAAATGGGGCAAACGCAGCCATAGCTTATGGCACCTCTGTTTTCACAAACAGTGACTATGGCATTCAAATGGTACTGTTTCTTACCACCTGTATCAGTTACCTCTGGTGTTTTAATGGACCTCTACTGAGTTATCAGTCTGCAGATGGTTCATAGGTAAATGTAAATTAGTAATAAGCACTTAAGGAGACCACTATGGAGTTTAGCTTAGTTTCCCAATTGCCCCAGAGCACTGGTTAAGTGACTTCCTCAGTCGTATAGAAGGAAAATGATGGCTGATGAATCAAATCCTGAAATATAGGAAGCGACATGTTAACAGCTTATACCCTTAATCCTCTATGCAGTTATAGAATAATTATGTTTTCAACTGCTTAATTTAAAGGACTGGTACAGCTGAAGCAAGTGGGTACATTTGTAGGTAAATATCTCTTTGGGATATCCATTTTATATTATAGCAGCATTAGTTCTCTGGAAATAGCCTTAGTATTAGCTTTACGTAATGGCAGAGCTTTTGGAAATTTTACACTATAGTCCATTATTATTTATTGCTAGATTTCACTAGTGACCTTATGGTGTAGTAAATAATTTAGTGACACTTCTGTATCAGACATTAGGATCAATGGGCATTCTAGGCAAGCAGCACAGGAATGTTCCATTTGTTTAATTATATCTGGCTAACACTCCTGCCTTACTTCTATCAGCACCATGACTTCCTAACATGTGAATATGGGCTAACTTTATCACTAGAGTCCTGCAAGATGTTGGCAGTAGCAATTGATGCAGAATTTCTTCCACATCTTTACACATTTTATATAAGTGATCATCTTGTCACTCAAAATAATGGTATATAGGAAATGCAAACTCAAAATAATGAAGAAATTGGAGCTTATTGTTTGCTATCTATCCCCAGCAACCTTATCTATGTTCTTTCTTATTCTACTTCATCTTCTCACTGCAATCTATTTTAAAGTTCGTATGGCCTGTCTCTGTCTGTTTATTCAGTTACTTTATCTACTAATCTGTACTGAGGCAGAAGGTATAGCTTCTTCTAACAAAAAAAAAAAATGTCATTGAACCTCCTCCCATGTCTTTTACTACAAATGGTAATTTTGAACAAAAATCTCCTTTGGTTTAATTTTTAAGAGTTCTGTTTTTCTTTAGATTTCTGTTTCCATATGAAAGAAATGTTGTTACAACTCTGAATTAACATATCATCTGCTCCCCCCCAAATGTCTACACTACAAAGGGTAGTCCTGGACAAAATTCTCCTTCTGCTTTTTTATTTTCATCTATTCTTGAGAGCTAGTTTTCTTTAGATTTTTGATAATATGTAGAAGGAATTGACCCAGAACTTTGAATTATTCTAATTATTTCACTTTTAGTACTCCCTATTTCTTTACTTTCATGGTCCTTACATAAGTGCCCTTCTATTTTCATTCCCTCTCTTTATGTTCTAATACTTTTTGTAAGTATCTGTGTAGGCCTCTGTCTTATACTGATAATTGCTTCAGAGTTTTCTATCAGTTCATCTTCAGTTCTTATGCAGACATCTCTTATAGTATTTGGCTTCTGTTATATCATTGCTAGGACAAGTTTCTTGTAAAACACAGGTTCATTTTATTACCTAAACGCAACCAGATTACAGTCCTCTTTTGTAGCTTCTATCCTAATTTCCTTTTCCTGGATTTATTCTGGATCACAATGAGAGTGTCACTGTTCTGCTGTCCAATTATTCCATTACAGTGATGAATGGGTATATCAGTCTGTTGCTTTATCTTCTTCTTAAAGGAAAACAACAGGATATCAAATCAAATATCTCTACCTGATGTCTCCCTAAAATCCTGTTATGTGATACAGCCTCAAAAAAACATAACCGCTTTAAAAAAAAATCACTATTCTCTTTTACTGCTTAGACTTCATACTTTTCCGTACTGTTTGACTTTCAGTTTTAAAACCAAGATGAAAACTGTCTAGTCATCTCTTAAATAATGATGTCACATCTGCCATAGCTCTTGCTGAAGATCGTGGGAGGTTTCCTCCCCCAAAGTGACGTAAACACTGCCTTATTTGCATGCTGTACAGAATCCCCGTGATCCTCCCACATTGTGATGTCAACACTGCCTTTCCCAGCCCACTGTTAACCTAATAAATGGACTAGGTGCTGTGTGGAACTCCTTTTCTGTGTTAGCAAATCTGGTCAACTCTATTCATGTGAAGCACTTCTTCTTCACCAGCGTTTTGCTACTTCATAAGTAAGGTAAGTCTTATTACTTCTTAATAGTGTATCCTAAATGTAATTTGTCCCTGTTTCTATGCCTCCTAGCCCTGATATTGTGTCCTCCCAAGTTTTTAATTGCACATTAGTGGAGTTAATCTTTTTCTGTTTGTAAGGGTGCCACGTGCTTCCCTTTCACAGCTGCATTTTTAGCTTAGCCTACTTATTTTCATTTTGATCCAGGGTTTATATTTCCCCAGTTATGTTTAATGCTGGTGTCTTTTGTATTCTTGAGTCGGCCTGTGTTTCTGTGCTTGCTGCCTTTGGGTTTCCTTCTGAAGTAAGTGTATTGCTGCTTGTAGTAATTGTATTACTGTCTAGTGTTTTTAGATGCTTGCTGGTGTTTTTTAAAAACTATGCTGTATTTGTAGCTATATTTGGTTTTCTTTAGTTGATGCCTTGTGCTTCGCGATTGTGGTTGCTGGTGTGTTTTTAAAAACCTTGTTGTATTGTAGCTATATTTGGTTTCTTTAGTTTGTTGATGCCTCGTTAGCGATTGCATGCTGCAGATGTTTTGTAATGTTTTCGGCTGTTTGTTTCTGTTGTTGAGCTTGGCGTTTCGGTCTTGTCATGTTTTTATTTTTTTTTTAATATTAGTAATCCGTTTTATTGGTTATGCTGCTGGGCTTGCTCCATTTTATTTGTTATGCTACTCTGCTTGCTCCGTTTTAGTGTGTGTGCCATCAAACCTGCTACCTGCTTGAAACTTTGCCACAACTGAATAATACCTTTTTTTTTCAGTTAGCTGGGTAACGAAATTATTTTAATGTGGACGCTGGAGCCATTAGGCATAAAACTTATTTATTGAGTAATTCTGCAGCCTGTAAACATACTTATGAATAGTCAGCAAGAGAGTGGTAGTAGTCCAGGGGTGGTTTCTGCAGCTATACTTGTTTCATGCAACTAGGCTAAGTGCATTTCTGGGTTCCCATGTAAGATTATTATAGCAGGTAAATATACAGTGATGTAGGCAATATAGAGGTTCAACATTTTGTCCATCACTATGTGTCCATAGTTTAGAAGTAGCCTCAGACACTATGTTACACATAGAGCGCAGGTTCTTGTAAGATTAATGTCACGGTTGCTATCATATTCTTTGAGCCTGCGTGTTTTGTTTTTAAATTAATGAAAAACGTAAGGAAAATAAGAGAGAAATAGAAGATAGATGGGAAAGGAAATGAGGAATTTTGCTGCTTGTACAAGCACAGCAGCTTAGTCATTGTAAAGCTGCTAAGCAGCATGCCTTGAGTGAGAGTTGCTGCCAATTCCTATTGAAATAATGGAATCAGCATGGCATATATTTTTTTTGACTTTGTGATAAAGTTTGGTAGACAAAATACTATTTCTTTAGTCTGCAAAGTGATATTCTGCCTGTTAATATAACATTTTGTGAGTGAGTATAGCACACAAGCCACTGAGAAGCAAAGTCTGATAAAATCTCTAAGGCTGGTAAGCTTTTCTGATCTCAGTTTTCTGGTAGTGAAGTACATGCCTTGCAACCGTTTTGTTTTTGTGGCCAGGGATAGCACTATCATGGTAGGGGCTCTGAGTGAGAAGAAATAAAATAGGAGGAGGAACTTGCTAAAAAATACAGGTAACCTATGTAGTGCCCTCAGCTGGAGGCCTTCTAATGTCCATAGGATACAGCAAGGGGCAAGTGTGTGTGTGTGTGTGTGTGTGTGTGTGTGTGTGTGTGTGTGGGTGTGTGTGTGTGTGTGAATGCGAATGCAAGCAAGTTGCAAGTGTGTATGTGTGTATGTGACCTAAAAGCAAGGGGGCAATTGTGTGTGTGACACATAAGCAAGGGGCAATTGTGTGTGTTTGACCGCAAGCAAGGGGCAATTGTGTGTGTGTGAGACTGAAAGCAAGGGGCATGTGTGTGTGTGAGACTGAAAGCAAGGGGCATGTGTGTGTGTGAGAGTGAAAGCAAGGGGGCAAATGTGTGAGACTGAAAGCATGGGGGCAAATGTGTGAGACTGCAAGCAAGGGGGAAAATGTGTGAGACTGCAAGCAAGGGGGCAAGTGTGTGTGTGAGACTACAAGCAAGGGGACAAGTGTGTGTGTGAGACTACAAGCAAGGGGGCAAGTGTGTGTGTGAGACTACAAGCAAGGGGGCAAGTTGCTAAAAAATACAGGTAACCTATGTAGTGCCCTCAGCTGGAGGCCTTCTAATGTCTATAGGATACAGCAAGGGGCAAGTGTGTGTATGTGTGTGTGTGTGTGTGTGTGTGTGTGTGTGTGTGTGTGTGTGTGTGTGTGTGTGAATGCAAGCAAGTGTGTGTGTATGTGACCTAAAAGCAAGGGGGCAATTGTGTGTGACACCGCAAGCAAGGGGACAATTGTGTGTGTGTTTGACCGCAAGCAAGGGGGCAATTGTGTGTGTTTGACCGCAAGCAAGGGTGCAATTGTGTGTGTATGAGACTGAAAGCAAGGGGCAAGTGTGTGTGTGAGACTGAAAGCAAGGGCGTGTGTGTGAGACAGAAAGCAAGGGGGCAAGTGTGTGTGTGAGACTGAAAGCATTGGGGCAAATGTGTGAGACTGCAAGCAAGGGGGCAAATGTGTGAGACTGCAAGCAAGGGGGCAAGTGTGTGTGTGTCTGCAAGCAAGGGGGTAAGTGTGTGTGTGTGTGAGACTACAAGCAAAGGGGCGTAAGTGTGTGTGTAAGACTGCAAGCAAGGGGGCAAGTGTGTGTGTGTGAGACTGCAAGCAAGGGGGCAAATGTGTGTGAGACTGCAAGCAAGGGCCAAGTGTGTGTGTGTGACTGCAAGCAAGGGCCAAGTGTGTGTGTATGTGACTGCAAGCAAGGGCCAAGTGTGTGTGTGTGACTACAAGCAAGGGGGAAATTTTGCCTCTTTCAAGATTTCTTGTGCTGTGAAGTTCATAGATACAACTGATTGAGTAGATTTTACAGGGAGCTGAGAGATGCAGGGTTGCAACAATTATTAGTGCTGCTTATGTCTGCTTGCTTTGCTAATATCACAACAGGTTGTTTGCTTTTGATGCAGAAGGCTGTGGTTTCTACTCACATAGATGCATTTGTGAAACTGTACTGCGTTGCAAATGGGGTGGATGATGCACTCCTTTCTGGTGAAGATTGTCATCCATTCCCTACTGCAGTATTACCAGCTTATTGTTCTTGTGTAAGATAAGTAAATTATTCAAAAAGGGCAACTATGACATTATTTGTTGATGACATGACTTATCTAATTTTTGGCTAGCAGCAACCGCTTCATTAGTTACAGATCGCTTTAATGTGGAATTATTTACAGGACGTTTACTGCTTCAGAAATTGTGCGTATGTACTGATACTGGTGGACTGTTGGAAGTTTGACTACACTTGGGATGGAAATATTCAGAATTGGGCAGTATTGTCATTATTGGTGCATGGATTTTGTTGCACTGTTTTCAGGAAAAATGTTTGAAACAGTAAATATAAAACACCCACTAAAACTGGACTGCATTGTACAAGGAATATAATTATATACAATCAGGAAGGTGTATTCAACAACATGTGCATTTCTCATGTGCAAAGGGTCTGAGAATTTTAAAATATCGCTAACCGAAAGTGAAACTTAGACTGCCACTGGCTACATGTGTTATCTTTGAATGTCTGTTTCAGTGCTGTTGCAATGTCCAAATTCTGACTGCAAGCAAGGTCGAAGTGTGTGTGTGTGTGTGTGTGTCCGCAAGGGGGCAAGTGTTTGTGTGTGTGACTGCAAGCAAGGGGGCAATAGTGTGCGTGTGTGTGTGACTGCAAGCAAGGGGGCAATAGTGTGCGTGCATGTGTGACTGCAAGCAAGGGGGCAAGAGTGTGTGACTGCAAGCAAGGGGGCAAGAGTGTGTGTGACTGCAAGCAAGGCTTCTTATGTTTGGATTGTTAGCCTCAATTTTTGTGGTTTTCAGTCAAATTCTTTCGGAATAAAGTCACTAAATTTCAGCCTTCATAACCTTCAGAAAAATGCATGCTAAAGCAAGACCTGTTATTCAATCAGCTCTCTCAGTTTATACAAGATCAATTTTTTGTACTGTTTTGATGTCCCCCCACATATATTTTGCCTTGTCCAGATTTTCTGCATTAACAGGTTGCTAGGTACATGCAAATAAATTGCTTTTTTAGAATTAGGCATATCCCAACCTCTCAACTGTCCCTGAATTTGGCTCTAAATGTTGCTCTTCCCCTAATAATCCCTCCCCAGAAATTGCTATTTTGGAAGAAAACATGGAGGGTTTACCATTAACTGTAATAATCCAGTTAGGGATAACTTTCATTTCATAAATGCATGTTTTTTTTATTTTGTCAGATGCTCAAGTTAGCAGTACTAATATTAAAAGGAGCCCCTTCTTTGACAGGTTACCAGCTGTATTCTGTGGCTATTATCTTTTTGAATCAATTTTTTTTTTTTTTTTTGGGACAATTGCTGCCAAATCATTAGAGACTGAAGAATGAAATCAATGACAGACATTTAAGTTTCAGATTTCATACCCTTTTGAAAATTCATACTAATCTTTTCTAATTTGGTAGGAGCAATAATCCTACTTCTATTTATTTATTTATTTTATTTATTTATTTATATTTGTTGACCGGGAGTGTCCGACTGGACGTAGGTCTATTTTCAGCGTAGGCCCGGGGAGAAAAGCTCCACAGTAAAATAGACAGTAGTTACATTGGATTATAGTGATTAACAATTTAACATAGCAATTACTTACAACATATTTACAGATGAAGAACATAGTACATCAGTAAACAAATAGAATCTTTATCTGTGAAGTACATAACAGACATTAACAAATGTTACAATGAGAAGTTCCTGCTGTATAATAAGTACTAGGCTTATGAGCATCTGAGCTTGCTATAATCAAGGTAGTTAGTGGAGTGGAAAGAAAGGTAGTGGTTGGATGGGGTGGATGATATTAGACTGGGAGTTGCAAGGGCATAGCCAGCATGTTTTAGTTGCACTTTTAGTAAAGTTTTGAAGTGGGTGCATGATGGTATGGAGGTAATTGTGGGTGGGAGTGAGTTCCATAATTTGGCTATGGCAAGAGAATAGTGCTTCACCAGCAGAGTTATTGGCTTTAGTGATCTGCAAGTGATTTTGTTGCTGGATCTTATTGGTCTGGTGGTGCGATAGGGTTGGAGTAGATTCTGGAGGGATGGGACATTTAGTGGATGGTTTGCTAGTTTGTGGGCGAGTGAGAGTTGATACCACTGAAGCAGGTGAGGGAGTTCAAGCCAGCCCAGTTCAGCAAGTGAGAGACAGTGGTGACTACGGTAGGATGCCCCTGTGGCAATTTGGCGATTTTGTTGTAGCAGGTCTCTAGCTTGTTTAGATCACATTGCCTTAGGTTGGTATATATTGGAGAGGCATAAAGTAGGGTGGAGATAAGGTGGGAATTTGCTATGGAAATCTTTGCTGCTTTGGTGAGAAATTGCTCTTTTCTGTATAACGCTCCTAGTTTTTTGTGGACTTTTTTTATGGTCATGGATATGTGAATGTCAAATATTAGTTTATTTTCTGTTTCCACTCCTAGCAATTTGGTGTGTTCAGTTGGGTATATAGTGGTGTTGTCTTTTGCTGTGATGTTAAAGTGGGAGTTGTTTTGAGTATGTTTGGTGGGTTGGAAGATGAGTAGTTTAGTTTTGTTTGGGTTGAGTATTAATTGGGCATCGGATAACCATGTTTCAACAGAGGAAAAGGATTTCTGTGTGACTTTTTGCAGTTTCGGTAGGGACTATGCTAAGCAGATGATGGTTGAGTCATCTGCATATTGTATGAGTGTGCCATGTTTGGTGGCAGAGGCTAGATTATTGGTGTAAACAGAGAAGAGTAGGGGTCCAAGGATGGATCCTTGGGGAACCCCTATGGAGACAGGTAGTTGGGGAGATGTCATTCTGCCATACAACAGATTGTTGGCGGTCAGACAGGTAAATCTGAAACCAGTTGGTAACTGATTGTGAGAAGGATAGGTTATTGAGGATAGAGATAAGTTGTTTGTGTGGGACCATGTCAATTGCTTTAGATAGGTCTAGGAAAGTAGCAGAGGAGAGATAGCCATTGTTTTTATGCTGAAGGATAGTGTTAGTAAAGGAGAGTAAGGCAGTGGTGGTGCTATGGTTTGGTCGGAAACCATGCTGAGTACTGGAAAGGAGGTTGTTAGTAAGGAGGTAGTCTGAGACCTGAGAGTGTATGCATCTCTCTAGTATTTTGGAGAGTGGAGAGAGAATAGCTAAGGGGCGGTAATTGGTTGAGGTGGATGTCTCCACTTAGGGCTAGTTTTGATATGCATGAGATTATTAGTTTTCTCAGTTTTTGAATGTGTTTATTTATAAGGGAAACTTTATGATTATGCTCTGTGGGTACTAGGTATGGTGGGAGGGTTACTATGTTAAGTTGTAGGGCTGCTTTATGTTTGAGTAATATAGTTGGTAGAATATGTGGGGGGTGCATAGGGATGGTTCTTGAGCTGGTGGGAGGGGAGTTGAGTGTGGGTGAGACATGAGTGGTGGTGTGAGTAGTAGTGGTAGTGGTTGAGTGGGGGAATGATGGAGCTTTAGGATGTAAGATATGCAAGGAGAGTGCATGCAGTGAGCATAGGTAAGGTATGCTGGTACATGTTAGTTGAGGAGGTGTGATAGTAGTGGGAAGATGGAGGAGGTAGTGTTGGGTTAGCGCTGTGGTTGGCTATTGGAAAGATGGGAGGGGTTTTGAGTCCAATAAAGGTGGGACCACCTGGGGTGGGAGGGAATAGGGGGACAGGGTGGGGAGCAAAGCGGGTAGAGACCCAGTTAGTTGCTCGTATGAGGGGGCTGGAAACAATCACAAAGCAAAGGCAAGTATGTGTTAAGAAACAATCACAATTGACCAAGGACTGCTCTGAAACTAAGTCATTTCTTAATTTCTCAGGTGGAAAAACAGGATAACCTTGTATCAGTAGGCTACTGTGGTCATAGTTTAAATTTACAAACACACAGTATTGATGAGTTATGGTGGATACTATTTGCTAACAGAAGGGAATAAGAGAAAGTGGAATGTGTGTGTGTGTGTGTGTGTGTGTGTGTGTGTGTGTGTGTGTGTGTGTGTGTGTGTGTGTGTGTGTGTGTGTGTGTGTGTGTGTGGTGGGGGGGCTGCTTACAAGCCAAAGCAGAGTGCTCTCCAGAGGAAAATGAATTGAATATTGGCTCAAACAGGTAGACACATACTCAAAGTTAACTGTAGCTGTTTGCAGACAGTTCAGACCCGGACTGCGCTTTTCTGTTTGTGCCTTTGTCCCACTTCTATGTATGGCTTTGTCCTAATTTCTTGCGCTGAGGTTCATAGGTATTTCAGGATCAATTTATCCTTGCTTTTGAACCAGATTTCTCTGCTTGGTTAGTACACTGCTATAAAATGTAAAAATCTAAATCATTGTAGAAGTAAAGCAGTGTGTGTGTCTGCGTGCGTGTGTGTGTATGCACTACCAACATTTTTTTTAAATATTGACTCAAAAAAGCATGTGGGTGCTGTCATGCAAGTCTAAAATATTTCAAGTTTATAGTGCATCATTTGTTAGCTATTTAAACAGGAAGGGAAAATAAGTGGCAGACTGCTTTGCAAAGCAGGGATTATTGCCAGTGCCATGTAGCTTGGTTTTAAATTTGACAGGAGTAGTGCAACAAAAAAAGTCTCCCACTGTAAGGAGGAAAAGGCTGACAAGCAAACAGTACATTACTCTGGTCACCTGCTGAGACGAGCTGTCAATCACATGCAGATAATGGGTCAAATTACCCTTGGCTCTTTGACAGCTAGGGAAGGTAGGTGTGAAGTGGGAGGAGATTCCTTGAAGAGCTAGATTTCAGCCTTCACAAAAGAAAGCAATTTAGCATTTCTAAGATGAAAGCTAGAAAATGCACCTTTCAGTTCTGTTCTGTAGCATTTGCACTGCTTGTGTTTTAAGTGGTCATTGAAAAAGGATAACATTTTAACCAAAAGTAGGGGATTTTAAGACTGCAGTGAATGCCTGTTAAGTCAATGAAGTGACAGCAGCTTAAGGCAAAACGTGGCAGATCTGATGCAATTTTTTGGAGACAAATAATGCATTCTGGGATACTTAGAGGCAGAGTAAACAGTCTGAATTTTTTCAATATGCCAGACCCCATGTGGTCAGAGTCAGAAATTGCATCTAAAAATATCTAAAAAGCTCAAAATAGTCTCAGAGTGCTATTAAAATGTAGGAAACATCAAACCATGATGAAATTAATATGTTTTTTGAGTCTGAGGGCGCGGTTGTCCTTTAATAGGCATATCAGCCTGCCACACTGGGTCTATGGATGTTCCCTTCTCCCACATCTTTCACAGAACCTTTGATTGGGAAAACTTTTCAATTTATAATATTATGAGTCAAATCAGAAAACATAGCTATATAATGCAGAAGTTTTCCTAGAACTACCTGATTTTCTACATATGTGAGAGGGATATACCTTTTTATCATCATGAGCAGATATTGCTTATGCTTTTTGGTTGTTATTAATCTTCCGATTACACACAAAGGAAACTTTGAGAAAGGAATTCATGCTCCAGTGTCTGGTAAAGCTTGAACTTTACTCTCTTCCAAAATTATAGTACAATTTACTAGTTTGGTTGTAATGCAATGGTATAAACCTGACACAGGAATCCTATGTTCTGTCTTTTTGTATTCCATAGGAACAGTTTTCATTTGTATATTTCATATCCATTTCCCATTTTAATGTTGGCATTTTCAGTATTAGAGGGACAGAATCTCTCTATGTGAACCCCCCCCCCCATCTGAAACAAGACAGTTTCTTACTTGCTACTTTTGGTCTTACAAAAGACTGCACATTTTATTGCAACTTTAGATTTAGAAGCAATTTAGTTTCAAACAAAGTGACATTAGCACATAAGCATTCTAATAAAGTTATTAATTTGTCATAGTACCTGGGACTACTTTGCAACATTCACTTTCTCATATTACTAGTCTATTCTTTTGTTTTTTTAATTTGCTCACTGTTAGAATGTCTAACATTTTCACATTACTGCTATTATCAGGATCTAACCTTGGCATTTTAATACATATTAAATAAAACATCTGGACAATTACCTGTTTGTCAACATCAAAAATGTAGTTATGAAATTTTACAGTTTGTACTTCAGAAGTTACCTTTACATTGTTAACAGTTCCTTTTCAAAATTTTCACAGCCATCAAAGTTAGCCCTCTACACATCCATACAAGTTTTAAATGCGTACCTTGTCAGCTGTAAAGAAGGTATGTTGGCT
This sequence comes from Protopterus annectens, assembly GCF_019279795.1. Taxonomy (NCBI): domain Eukaryota; kingdom Metazoa; phylum Chordata; order Ceratodontiformes; family Protopteridae; genus Protopterus; species Protopterus annectens. The sequence continues at coordinate 102,785,888 of NC_056733.1, read as the reverse complement.
GATTCTGACTTGTGAGGTGTTTCTTGAGCAGCATACATTTTGAACATTAATAAATAGGATTTAATATCATTCACTTTGCTTATTTTCTTAAGGTCAGTAATAGTTTTGGGGATAATTTCATTAGCCAACTAACTAATTGCAGTTATAGTTACACAAATGTCTGGTCAGTCTCTGCTCGGACATTACTAAAGCCTTCAGTTAATATTCCATGCTTGTGAATGTGAAAGAAAGCACAGCAGGGAACAACACAGCAATTGTTCCCAAGTTGTGGTACAGCAACAAACGTATCTCTGGTTTCATAAATTCCACAAGAACATTAGCTCAAACAGGGTAATCACTTGGATGCAGAGAAATAGAAAGGAAACCTTAATGGTGGGTTTCTACTGCTCACATTCTCCGCCATTGTTGAATCTTAGAAAAAAAACACTCTAGGCACAAATATGTAACAGAACATGGGTTAACTTGAAGAATCAAACAAAAGAGATGCTTCACTTGGTGTTTCTCAATCAATTCTACAAAATACATCACCTTATATTTAAGGTTCACTGTCCACACAGGTAACTCCAACGAGACAGAGACTGACCAGATGTTTGTATAACTATAACTGCAATTAGTCCCACATAGCACTTTCAGCAGCAGTGTGTCATACTTTAGATTGTGGTTGCAGGCCTTGGTTAGGGCTTCCTTTCAGATCTACATAGTTCTTCACCTGAACTTCCCTCAGACCACATCTGTAATAAGTCCTGACTAGGCCGTCCAACTTTAGGTAACTTGAATCTTCTGACAAAGCCCCTGGTCTCCCTTGTGATGTACCTCTCACTTGAGAAACAAGCTACCTGTCTTTCCTCCTCCTTCGGGTTACAGCATTTTATGCAAAACTGATTGGCAATTAACATTCCATTCACTACCTAATAAAATCAATTGCCTTTTTAAATTGTTGTGAAGATTTTACAGACCTAAGTTCAATGCTCAATGTATTAACATGGCCAAGTATCACATGACAGATTATTGCAAGCCATCCTCCAAGAGGTCACAGTCCAATATGTCTGCATACCATGCATCAACCTGATTTTAAAAGTTAAGTTCTTAGCTTGCCTAATCTCAGTGGGTAACTTGATTCATCTTCTACCTGCTCAACTTTAAAAAAATCCCTTCCTTTTTACCAGTTGTCTAATCACTAATAACTAGCAATTTGTTATTTGTTGCCTATTCATGTCTTATAATTATAGTATCCAGATATACCTCAACTAATTTGTTTTATAAGTCATACACTTCATGTCAAATAATACACTTCATGTCAAATAATTCATATAAGATGTTGCAATGTTTTCACAACTTTGCCTTATATATTCCTTTTTGCACATCTGCCTTACATCTGCATCTTAGATGTTGGTTACACAAAAATACCTTAAGATTGTTTTAATGTGGCTCTACAGAGCTACCCATTTTAATTAGGGTTCTAGTATAAAACCTTAAACATCAAGATACAGATGAAGTAAACAGTGAAGGCAAATTCCCTAAACATCAGAACAGTGAAATGTGTGATAGCAAGCATTTTTGTGGTGGCATTTCCCTCATACCCCACCTCATGTGGTGGACAGGTCCTCAACCCAACCCCCATATCCTGAACTTTTATATACCAACTCCATGTTGCACAAAAAACAAAGAAAGGTAAAATCCTCTACAACAAATAAATCACTGAAAGCACAGATTTAGAAATCACACTGGCAGTGATATACTATGAAAAACAGTGACTGGCATTTTGTTCCTCAGATACATCAGGATTCATTGAATTTAATCACTTTATTATAAAAAAATAAAATATCCCCCAAGTACTCTGCATATAACTAGTGAACAAACTTCATCTCTAGGTCAGTCATACACATACTGGAATCATCTTATTACTATAACTTAGCCACCAGATAGCACTGTCTAAATCCATATCCCCTTAACAGTATCAAATCAAATACAGTCACCCCACATTCCATTAACTGCACACTACTACAGCTCCTACTATACATCGCTTTTCTCACTATACAAGCATCACTTGCCCACATTATATCTTATCATGTAAACCTTATTAGAACTAGTCCCTGCCATGCTTCATCCCCTTTATCCACATATTCACAAATTAAATATACTTCTCATCTCCCTGTCTCTCATTAACCTATCATCCAACCTGTATGCACCCTTCATTTTAAAACTTCACCATTAATCCCCCAAAGTTTTCCAGAGTTATGCCAAGTATTTACAAAAATTCATAAAAACTATAATCTCTATTGCATCCAAGCTATCTCTCAGCGGAGATATTCACCCTAACCCCGGACCATTAGTCACTCCAACTCATCCATCCACACCACATACCATTCACTCCCACATCAGCTTACACCAATCTAGGAAATAAGCTGACCTACTGCTACTAAATATAAATATTAGAAGTATTACAAACAAAATCCATGACCTGCATGCCAATCTAGCACTGTATTCACCAGTCATAGTACTTCTAACTAAAACATGTCTAAAACCAGTCATTACTAACAATGAAATATTGGCTCCAGGATACAGTATACTATGAAAAGATAGACTTGAAAAAAGGGGAGGTGGTATAGCAATCCTATATAAAAATCACCTTAAACTGGAAACTATAGATCTAATCACCCCAACTTTTGACAACACTGAAGTAATTCTTAGCAAAATAAAAATTAACTCCAAAAAATAGGATAATATAATTGGATGCTACATCCCACTCACAACATACCCACATTGGAACACTTACTATACTGGACCGCCACTTCACTCCCACAGGAAACAATCATCTTAGGTGAGTCTAACATTGATTGGCTCACCTGTACTTGTACAGATCCCATTAGTTATATCAACCTCTATGGATTTACACAACTCATCCAAGCTCCTACAAAAACAGACAAAATATCCAAAAGGCAGTCAATACTTGACTGGATTTTGATAAATAGACCAAAGCATACCTTACACTCAGGCTGCCTACCAGGCAGCCTGAGTGACCATCTACCAGCCTTGCTACTAAAGCATAGGACTCATTAGGCAAAACAGACCATCTACCACCTAATTAGAGACAAAAAAAAACTTTAACCCCAGCAACTTCATATCCACTCTAAAAAGCTGTAACTGGACTCCACTCAAACATCCTAACCTAGACGAAGCAGTCACATTCTTCAACTCTGCATTTTAAATATCCTGAACTCACATGCTCCTCCCAGAACAGTCAGAACTAAAGATATTAATGCTCCCTGTCTTACAAAAGAAACCCTGTAATTTCTCAAAACCAGAGACAAGTTATGGGAACAATGGCATAAAAACAGATCCTTAACTTCAAAAGAAAACTACCTAGAGCTCACAAACAAAGGTAAGAAAGCAGTGAAATTGCACAAAATAAACTACTGCCACAACATAGAAATAAAGCACCAAAACAACCCTCAGAAGTTCTGGGCAGCCATTAACAATATATTCGCCCCAGGAAAATCTAGTACACCCCTCCTAACTACTGCAAACATCACAGACAGCATGCCAACTCAATTCAGAAAATCACTGATCCCTTCCTAGCCTTATCTAACCCCCAGGCTCCCACCTCCTTCATTGATACTCCCATATTTCATGCTAACAACAGCTCCTTTTCCTTTCAGCCCATTTCCACAAATACAATTTAAAAAATACTTAATAAACTAAAACCCACAACATTGACTGTTGACAAGCTACCTGCATACTTTCTGCAAATAGCTGCTGATGCAATTGCCTACCCAGTAGCTATACTTATTAACAGATCCATATCTGAAAAATCACATCCCTGCAATTTGGAAAACTGCTCATATTATTCCACTTCACAAAGGGGGTGCCTTCACTGAGCTGACCACCTACCGCCAATTGCTATTCTTTCTCCTCCATCTAAAATACTAGAGAGATGTATTCATTCTCAAATGTCCCATTTACTTACTAATAATCTCCTCTCCAATACTCAACATGGCTTCTGTCCCTTCCATAGCACTACTACTGCTCTAATATCTTTCACCAGCACAATAAATCACCACAGAAACAATGCTAGATATGTATCTGCTACATTTCTTAATCTCTTTAAAGCCTTCAGTATGGTCTCACATAGTAAACTCATTAATGTTCTTTTTGATCTAAATCTTAGCAAATCTACCATTGCTTGGTTCCAAAACTATTTGGATGGACGGCACCAAACAGTACAATGGCAGCAAGACCTCTCCCATCTTCTACCAGTAACTGTAGGAGTTCTCCAAGGCTCTATTCTGGTACCCCTACTGTTCTTAAGCAACAGAAGTTGAAACAAACTAAAATGAATAAAACAAAATCCATGTCAGCAGAACCAGCAGCAAAGAGTCCAATATTAAGTGTTTTATTAACATCCACTTTTCGTTCAAGAAAACTGAACTTCTTCAGAAAAACATCAAAAGGTAACAAATGTAAAAAAACTCCTTAGATACACAATTAACAACACATGGTACATTTGAATGGACCAACCAACTGGTTAAAACTCGCTGTCATCAATGTGTGGGAAAAAGCTGATCACAAAGCTTCTTAAAGTGCTACTGCATACAAAAGTCAGGTCTTTACAAATTGTGTTTTAAAATCAAACAACTGACAAAAATAAAATTGAAGATTGTCAAGGAAATGTGTCTAAACATAAAATGTTTAAAACCAAGAAAACACAATGAATGGAACCAATTTGCTGACAAAAAATAATAATAAAAAGTGAAACATAAAAAATAACAAGTCATAAATGAAGAACAAAAATAAAAATAATAAATAATAAAATTACCTCTGCATACTTCTGAGTTTCAAAATGCAAGCTAAACTTACTCTGTCATTAAGACCTGGAGGTCTATATGAACAGAGTTTCAGCTGCCAAATCACTTCTAGGTGTTCTAATAATAGTTGGAAAGGACCCCCCCCCTGATGTCAAAGGGAACCTGTCCTAACACCCTAAAAGTAAAACTGTGCTGGAGGTGGTCATTAACATGTTTCGCCAAAGCATTTTCACACTTATTTTTCCTGATAAAATATAAGTGCTCATAGATTCTTTCGTTAAAACCTCTGTCAGTCTTGCCCACATAAAACGCTGGGCAAGACTGGCAGCAAGCTAAATAAACAACCGATCGAGATTTACAGTTGAATCTACCAACAGTGGAGAAAGAAGACCCAGCAATTTTGAATCTCGAACCAGTGGCAATGTGCCTGCACATGTTACAACTCTCACATTTGAAAATGCCCTCTTCTCTAACACGAGTGTCCTTTTTTGTTTCTAGTATCCGTTTGAGGTTGTCACCCCTCCTGTATATAAAACTAGACAAGGTACCAAACCTGGCTTGTAAGGCATCGTCACAACAGAAAATACTCCAGTTCTTAACAAACACCTCCTTGATTAAATGAATCTCAGCACTAAAATTAGTGATGAAAGAAATAGAAGTGTCTACTTTCTTGTTGTCTACAAAGACTTCAGGCGTAACTGGAGGTGGGTGTTCTAGTGGACAACTTGTGAACAAACTGCTTTGTAAAATAGGTTTATAAACACCCCCATACCTTTTAGTCTGAACCTCAGTGACCAGGTCGTGAATAAACTTATCTGGGTAACCTCTGTGTAGAAACAATCCCTTAATGAACTCACATTCTTCTAAAAAGGGTTCATCGTCAGTTACCATTCGAGCAGTGCGCACAAGTTGCCCCTTGACTACCCCTCTTTTTTTGGTGCCCAGGGTGGGCACTAGTAAAGTGTAACATGGTGTTAGAATAGGAACTCTTACGGTATATTTTGGCCTTGAAGCTACCAGCAGGAATATCTTTGTATAAGTCTACATCCAGATAAGAAATTCTAGAATCAGACTCTACAAATGTAAAGTTCAAAAAAGACGTGCTGGAATTGAGATGGTCCATGAAAGTCCCCACATCGTTAATTGAACCTTCTGTCAATATAAAGATGTTGTCCAAAAATCTAGTGTAAAAATTGATTTTGAACTGACCGTTACGATTATCAAACACGTATCTGTGTTCCCATTCAGCCATTACGATGATAGCAAAACTGGCCCCTACTGGTGAGCCCATGGCTACACCAGTCTTCTGTAAATATATCTCTCCCCCAAATGTGACAAAGTTGTACTTCGAGATGACATCTAACAATTCCTGCACCAATCTGATTTCTACACTGCTAGCGTTATGATACAATAAACGGTCAGTGACCCAGTCAATCCCTGTAGCATGAGGGATAGACATATAAAGGTCTTTTACGTCTATTGACAAAAATCTATGACCTCTCTTGAATTCTAAAGCACCCATGGCTTTTAAAAAAGCCCAAGAGTCCTTACAAATGTGTGTTTCCTTTACAACGTATTTTTTCAGTATATTGTCCACATATTTGGCTATCGGGTAAGTGATTGAACCCCTAGCATTAACCAATAGCCTCATGGGAGGGTTGTACACATCTTTATGGATCTTGGGTAGTCCGAAAACTGTTGGAATCTTGGGGAACGAAACAGTCAAGTATTTCAATACATCTTTTTCTATAACATTTTCTAAAAACAAATCATTCAAGAAAACATGGATGCACCTATACGCTGCATTCAATTCGTTAATACTAGACAGTGTATAAGCATCCTGCTATAACATGTGGGTAAGACAGTTTTCATAATGACAAGTGTCCATTAGTACTATTGTTCTTATTATTTACTAATAATCTTCACTATTCCACCCCATGTGCTTCTGTCATACAATATGCAGATGACCACACTAATATGTACTGTCTCCTCCATACAAGAACAACACAGTCTAACTCAATAATCCTTTCTTTCTGTTGAAGCATGGCTCACTAAATCCCAACTAATCTTAAGTCCAAACAAAACTAGACTTCTACTTTTCCTGCCTCCAAGATGTGTAGCTTCTAACCCCTTGTTCAGTATCTTGTCCAGCAACAATACTGCTATCTCTCCAGTAACTCACACCAAACTATTAGGTGTACAGATTGATAATAATATGAGATTTGACATTCACATCTCCCAGACCATAAAGTACATAAATAACTAGGTGCTCTGTATAGGAATAATCAGTTTCCTGCTAAAAACATTGTCCAACATTGCATGCATACATCTTCTCTGAACATTACTTTATGCCTTACCAATTCTTATCAACCTTAGGAAGACCGAACTAGCCAAACTTGACTCCTGCTATAACAAAATAGCTAGATTTGTCACTGATTCTCCTTATAGGTCACACCACTGTATAGCTCTAAAACAACTTAATTGGCTGTAACTCCCTAACATCCTTGTATATAATCAACTGACCTTAGCACATAAAATCCTTCACCAGCCAGAGACAACTCCTGCACTCCAAAATCTACTACAACCTTACACCTGCAATAGAATACTCTGATCCAGAAATAAATTCCTTCTTGAGGCAACTAATTCCAAAAACACAGCTGGTGACTCCCTTTTCTTTAACGTCATGCCAAAAATATGGAATGTACTGCCCACCCATATTACATCCAATTATTCCTTAGTACAATTCAAAAGAATCCAAAAAAATACCTATCTAACACATGGCTGTGTTCCTGCACCAATCCTTGTTAGCTCCTATTCATAGATCTTATCCCTAATCTCACCTCTAATATCTTTACTATCTTACAAGCATCTCAGACTATAACTCCAGTCGCTACAGATTAGTTAAAGCATATACTTACATACTATCAAGATATATTACATTTGAATACTTTCAAAATGTACTCAAATTCACATGTAAACTGCTAAGTTATCTGTCTGTATACATTCAATGCTATCTTAAATTGAGTGTAGCTGTGTATATTCTCTATATTACCTTAAACTATATGTACCTGTATCTTCTACATCTACCTTTGTATGTTCATTATATGCTGTGATGATAGGAGGTACTGTCAGCCATGCCAGGTGAAGTAGGGCAGGTAACGTATGACCTGTGCCAGCACAGCTAGCTGGAATTTTGTAAATAATTATGTCATTTGTATATCAAGCTAATTTGTAAAGATGCTTGTGCTGAAAATGTATTTGAAAACTCTGATTGTGTTAATTGTGTTCAAATATATCAACAGTGCACCCTGCTGAAATGAAGAGAAATGTACGTGTATTATGGTAACTGAATTAAATGTATATGTTTTAATAGAGGACACTGGCACAGCAAAGGTTAACCAAATGGCTTATTTTAAGAAAAATAAAGGAAATATAAATGAGCTGTTAAACCATTAAAAGGTACCCCACAGTGCTGAATGGGACTAGAGATGGTAGGTCTGGGAGCAGCCATTATCTGTTAGCTTTGGGGGGGGGTGTTGTAAATGTTTCTGGATCCTAGGCACTGCCATAAATGCTCTAAATTTGTATCATAGCAGTCTGCTAAAGTCCTGTCTCAAAAGGAGATATTGTGGGAACTTAGAATCAGGTGACCAGATGAGGTCATTCTGCAAGTCAACTTGGATATTATAGTTTACAGGCAGTAGTTTCTGAGTATAGAGTATTCTGTTTGGAAGCCTGACTAGAAAGACCCTCACCCACACCATCTGGCCTTACAGAAGTAAGTAACTTAACTAGGGAATAGTGATTGTTTTAGGTTCAGTCAGCTACTTGGGGCAGGGACACAAATCACTGGGCTTATAGAGAGGGTACTGGAGGACTTGGCTTGGACACTCGGCTGAGTTCCTAACCCTAGAGTTGTACCACTGGGGAGTCTTATTGAGGACCTGGAGTGAGACCGATAAAGAGACATCCAGATCCTGGGCTGAGTGTGTTCCCTGCGTGCTCTTAAGGGAAATTGTACTTGACGCAGAGAGGTCTGCATCTGGAAGTACTGAGTGTATCCATTTGTATTCCAAGTGCACATCCCTCTCCAGTGTCAGTGGTGAGGATTTAGGCTCCTTGATTACTGGCCCAGCATGGGGATGACACATATTGGTGGCCATCATATATTGGTAAGAGTGGTGGGCATCACATTTATAGGTGGCAGTGGTGGGATCATCACATGCTCACACATTGGTGAGCAGTGGAGTGGATACTGAATTCCTGTAGCCTGTAAGCGGTTGTCACTAAAGAAAGGTGTTTATAATCTCAGGTAGCCACAAAGTAAATATTCAGAGTTTCATGCCACAATAGTTTTATTTCTTTAATTTTTGTTAGTGTAGTTAGTTATGGAGAGCAGGCAAGGATGTCAGCAGAGGATTATGGCAAGCTGATAATGAACCAGTTGGCTGAGATGTGCAAAGCCAAAGGACTGGGGCATGCCAGCCCAACTAAAGGGGGGTATGATTGCAGCCTTAATCACATCTGCAGCACAGACCAGCAACCAGGTGGATAACCAGTCTGTTGGTGGGGACTTGCAGGTCTCAGAAACAGAAGAGTTCAACTTTTCATCAGAGGACTTAAAAACCCATATGAAGTTAAAGAAACTTGAATTGGTGGCCAAACATTTGGAACTAGAATCATCAGAGAAACTGCAGTGCTTGGAGACTGAAGGAAATGAGAGACTGAGATGTTAGGAAGCTGAAGAAAATGAGAGGCAGAGGCAACATGAAAAGGAAATGCTGACTGTTCGCCAAGGTCATGGAGGTAATGGGGAAGGGAGTAACCATACCCCAGAAGCAATAAAGGTCAGTAAACATCTTCCTCAGTATCAAGAAGGTGATAATTGTAATAGTTTTATTTATATATTTGAAAAAGTATGCAGACAGTATAATGCTTACCTAGGGCTCTGGGTACGGTTCCTGACACTCTTACTCCATGGTAAAGCTCTAACTGCTGTTTATAAGTTGTCTGATACTGATGGTTTAGATAATGTTAAAGTTAAGCACTGTTTATTGCAATGTTTTAAGTTAACACCTGAAGCTTACAGAAAAAAGTTTAATGAGCATAGATGCAAGGCAGATGAAAGTGTATGTGATTATATTGCTGAGCTAAGAAATTATTTTCATAGGTGGATGATTGGGTGTCAGGTCACCACTTTTCAAGGGCTAGAAGACCTTTTGGTGAGGAAACAAGCCCTTAGCACTTTCCTGAGGATATGATTATCTGGTTGGCAGACAGGGAATGCAACTCTGCAAATGAGATGGGGGCAAAAAAGGAGACCTATACCTAGCAAGCAGAGGATCACTGCACAGGAAAGGGATACCCAGTGCTGCACATGGATATAAGGGTACACATGGTGGGCAGCCTAAACCACCCCAACAGAGTCTGCCAGTAACAGGGGAAGTCACTAGTTCAGGTACACAGCCAGGATCAAGGGTTAAATGTTTTAAATGTAATTAGTGGGGCCATGTAGCATATAGATGTCCATGGAGGCAAGATGGGAACCAAACAGTAGGGGAGCAAGCAAGTGAGAATAACAGAATGCCAGTGGTAAATTGTCTGGAGACAACAGAGGGACCAAACTACCAGCAGAGTCTATATCTGATCTTGGTAGATGGGAAACAGAGTGACACAACCTCTGATATAACCATTGTGAAACCTGCAGTGGTTACAGAGGAGCAGTACTTGCTTGGGTAGTCCACTCCAGTCAGAGCTCTAGGACATATCCCATTTTAAATGCCTTTGCCAAGAGTTCACCTTGACTGGGAGTGTGGCAAAGGAAGCAACCAAGTAGGTGTGTTTGAAGATATCCCTGCAGATGTCTCGATAAGGAATGATTTCAATAATGCAGTACTTTGTGTGCATGCAGTGACATGCAGTCAGACTTGGAGACAGGCCTCTGAGTCTGGTAGCCTGGGGGAGAACCAGGCAGACCACATATCTGAAGCCAGGACTGGTGATGTGGCTACTTCTGGGAGGAAGTTACCCTGTAGCAGTGAGACTGACAGTGAGACACAGCTGCTGGTGGGTCCTAATGTTCCCTTGGACAGAATGACTGCAAGGTCAGAAGTGGGTAGTAGTGCCCAGGCTGACAGTGAGGTTCCACTGTTAGAGGATACTAGACTTCCTGTGGAGGGGGAACTGGGAAGAGTTACAAAGAGATAGTTGAGACATGCTCGGCACTCAGACCCTATATTATAAAGCCTGAGAGAGTTAACTAGGGAGGCACCTGATTCTGAAGAAAAAGGGCATTCTGTATACTGGAACAAAGGGGTACTCTATAGCGATTGGACCTCTGAGGGAGGGGTAGAAGGTGATATAATACAACTGCTGGTAGTGCCCAGTGCTTACTGTCTGCCACTTCTAACAATAGCCCATGACATTCCCTTTGCAGGTCATATGGCATAAAACATATCAAGGGACATATTATGCAGAGCTTTTATTGGCCTGGGATTGCCCAGGATGTAACAGGGTACTATAGGACCTGTGAGTAGTTCCAAAATGTAGACAAGGCAAGAGACAAGGTCAAAACTCCTTTGATGCCTTTACCTGAAATAGAGGAGCCATTTCAGAGGGTAGCTATGGATACTGTGGGACCTCTGAGTACCCAAACTTCCACAAGGAAGGGGTACTGTATATCCTAGTGGTAGTAGATTATTCTGCTAGATATCCTGAAGTAGTGGCTGTGTCCTCCACCGAGGCAGAAAAGGTGGTAAATGCTTTGGTAGAGATTTTCAGCAGGGTAGGTTTCCCAAGAAAAATATTGACTGACAGAGGTGCCAATTTCATGTCAGACCTGCTGGCTTGTCTTTGGGATTGTTGTGGGGTGAAGCACCTAAAGACAACCATCTACCACTCCCAGACTAATGGTCTTGTAGAGAGGTTAAACTCTGTGCTAAATACCATGCTACAGGCATTTTCAGAACAGTTTAAGAGGGAATGGGAGAAATATTTGCCCCATCTATTGTTTACTTACTGAGAGGTGCCCCAGGAATTCACAAGATTTTTACCCTTTGGGTTGCTGTATGGGCATATGGTAAGGGGGCCACTAGATTTGTTTCATGATGAGTGGGAGGGTGAGTGTGAATCCCCAAAGGAGTCTGTTGTGGCATATGTCCTAAACCTCAAAACAAGGCATAGGGAGCTCATTTGCTTGACCCATGAGAACCTGGCATGAGCCCAACAGCAGAAAAAGGTCTGGTATTACAGGAATGTTTGAGCCAGAAAGTATGCTGTGGGGCAGCAGGTGATGGTTCTCATTCCTGTCAGACATAATAAACTGCAGGCAGCTTGGGAGAGACCCTTCAAGGTGGTAAGGAAGGTTAGTGATGTTAAGAACTGCAAGGCAGGAGGCAGGGATGCAAACTGTATCATGTTAACATGATGAAGCCTTACCATGATAGAGAAGCACATGTGCTGAGTATTTGCAGTGGATGACAGGAGGAGTCTGAGGGGAAACTGCTGACTGATCTCCTCCATGAGGATCTGAGTGACACCTCCGTAGAAGGGGTGGCAATGTCCCAGCAGCTATCCCCTACCCAGGTTCGAGAAATACGGGCAGTGTTGCAGGAGTTTGGGGACATGTCCACTAGGAAACCAGGGTGCACCCACCTGGTGTAGCACCATGTGGATAAAGGGCCCCAGAGACCTACAAAGCAGGCCCCTTACAGTGTACCTGAGCAAGTCAGACAGACTCTGAGGGAGGAAATACAGGACATGTTGGAGCTGGGAGTAATCCAGGAGTCCAGCAGTCCCTGGGCCTCCCCAGTGGTGCTGGTACCAAAGAAGGATGGTAGCATCAGGCTGTGCATGGACTACAGGAAACTAAATAGTCACACAGAGTCAGATGCATACCCATGCCTAGGAGAGATGAAGCCCTAGAGGACCTGGGTGGGCCTAAGTATCTGACCACTATTGATCTTACCAAGGGCGACTGGCAGGTGCCCTTGACTCCCAATGCTAGAGATATGTCAAGCCTTTCTGACTTTTTTTGGCTTGTATGAGTTCATGAAGATGCCCTTTGGGAGGACAAATCCCTCAGTGACTTTCCAGAGGCTGGTAGATCTATTCCAGCAGGAGGATGATGCCCTTGCTTACCTAGATGATATGGCAATCTACAGCCATTCCTGGCAAGAGCACCTTCAGCATGTCAGGGACCTGCTGGGCAGACTGCAAAGGCCAGTGTTGACTATTAAGCCCAGTAAGTGTCAGGTGGGTATGGCAGAGGTCTCCTACATTGGACATAGACTGGGGAGTGGTAAGATCAGGCCAGACCCTGCCAAAGTGGAAGCTATTCAGGTGTGGTCTGCCCCTGTTACCAAAAAGCATTTGAAGGGATTCTTAGGAGGAACAGGATACTATAGAAAGTCTATCCCCAATTATAGTACCATAGGTACTCCCCTCACAGACCTGACAAGGAAAAACAGGTCAGATAAGGTAGTGTGTGGTCCCCAGTATGTGAGTAGGCATTCCAGAAGCTTAAAGGAGCTTTGGGAGGACCCCTGTGTTAGCCAGTCCAGATTACAGCAAAGAATTTGCTGTGCAGGTGGATGCTTCAAACCATGGGAATGGGGGCTGTCTTAGCCACCATTATATGTTAGTTTTGTAAAGAAGAGGGGAAGTATTGTAACTGTTTCTGGCTCCTAGGCACTGCCATAAAAGCTCTAAATGTGTATAATAGCAGTCTGCTAAAGTTTTCTCTCAAACTTCAAATGGAGATATTGTGGGAACCTTGAGTCAGGTGACTATATATATATATATATATATATATATATATATATATATATATATATATATAAAATCTTAATGAATATATGAATGTGGATTATGTTAAAGAATACTTAGTGGAGTGCAGCAGTTTCTTTTAGAGATATTCCTGTGGATTTAATAAAATCCATGTAGACTTCTTGGAAACCCTACAGTTATATGTGTTTGTGGGATGAGCAGCAGTAATAACTACGTATGCATGCAGCGCATCATCCTTACAAAAATACAAGCAAGGTTCTGTGGCCAGCCACATTGTTGCTGGCTAGGAAACCATGCAAGAAACTGTGCAGAGAGCATGAATGTAGTAATGTCCCAAATGATTGCTGTGATTAATACTCTTTTTTTTTGTAATTCAACTACAATTTGTAACTCTTGTTTAACAAATTTATTTCTTCTTGTATAATGCTATGGAGCTTTTCTCCCTGTGCCTCCACTGAAAATTTGGCTGATTTCAGCCCAGTGGACTTTCCCAGTCAACAAAAGCAAATAAATAAAATAAATAAATAAATAAATACAAGTTTGCTCATTGGGAAATTTGTTCTACAAGATTGTGCGGACAGCCAGAATGACTACCATGGGTGAAAATTCTGCAATGACTGCAGTAAGAACACATTACAGAAAAGTATACTCAGTACAATGCACACTACAAGTTTTTGCATAATGAAATATTGGATGTCGGGGTGATTAACAAGGGCAAATACAATACAACATTAATACACTAGGCACAGAAAGTGTGCTAATTAAAATGGCCACAGACATAAATTATAGGAATACAGAAAGAGGAAGAGGGCATGTAAAACATGGCAATGTACACAAGATAGGATATATCAATTTATGTACACTTCCAAGACAAGTCAGTATCATAACATTAAGCACACATGTACATAGTAGAGTACATATGGGTTTTTACAAGTCCTCTGCAAGTATATTCATATCATCACGCATGGATGTGACTATCACACAAGGGTACATGCCAGTGTAGGTGAATGGTTGTGATATGAACATCACTAACATGTTCACCACTGAAGACATTTAGCAAGGATGTTATATAGAATAGGGAGTATGTGCATGTTGTGAAGATCTGCAAAATGACTGAAATGTTAGCATACTTCACAAACAATCATGGACAAATAAGCAACAGACTCATGGACAACTGCTGACAGAAGCAGTCACAATCAGAAAAAAATTTAAAATATTAAAAATATTAATCTGTGATATTGCCAGAATATGTGAGTTTAAGTTATTAAACACATTCTGCAGGAACAGAAACTGCGTACAACTGTAATGATTGCCAGTATTCTCGAAGTGGAAGTCACCACCCCTTTTCCAAAAATAAATTGTCTTTGGAGGGTTTAAGTGGGAAAGTGTTACATGTGAAGTTGAATTCAGGGGCATTCCTGGCTATTTGTGAGATTTGTGTGACACATATGCCATAAGCCACATGTGCAAGAATAAAATGTATGCCACCAATGTTGTCAATGATCTCTGTCTTTACTAGGTGCAACACAGTAACAGATTTCACACATGCATCTTGTCCAGTACGTTGAATGGAAGTTTGCACTGTCAATTCCTAATAGGTATGCATATGAAAGAATAGTTCTGTATGGGCAACAAGATGTGTACAAACTTACTGTGACAAATGTCATACAGTTGACTAAAACATCCTGGCTGACATAGGTGTCAGCCATGAGGATAACAACACTACGAACAACACACTGTTATGAGTGGACTCCCCACACATAGCTGGGTACTGCATGCATGTGCCAAATGTAATAGCAATGAATAATATCTGAAGTATCTGCAACTGATGTGTGAATTAAGAAGTGGTGTGTTATAATGAATGGTACAGCAGTATGTGAGACTGATGGCAATGCATCAACTACGGCCATGTGCACAGAAACTACAGCAGTGCAAAGTCAAGCATCAATGAGTGAGGAAGCTGTCACTGTGATATTGTTCACATACAAAACAATGCATGGAACACACTGTATAAGCACATGTCAAACCTCAAAACATGTGCCACATGATCACTGTCGTCCTGACATTGCCAGTGAAATTGTTATACTGGTATGAAATCCTGACATGCAAGCATATGTGTTCATGCAAACTATCAACTGGCAATACTGATGTGATATTCTGTTACATCTGTGATGCTGAACAGTCACATTATAGCTGCATCTAGGAGACAACTGGACTTTATAGGTTCATAGCTTCATAGGCGAGTACTAGGCTAATGTTCCAAGATGACATAAAATCTTAACCATGTTTAATATTAGTTTCACAATTTTAAATAGCTATGTGAATGAAGTTCATATAGTTATGAGCCTATGCTATGTAATCTAAGAGCAACTGCCTCTGTCCATGAGGGACATGGGCATAACACCATGAGTATACTTATCATTAACCATCCGTTGATGTAGGTTGCCTTTGAATAAGTCCAGGAAAGGCTACATCCTTCTTGATGGGGTCTATAATGATTCATTACATTGGCTTACAGATGAGGCTAGTCAGGCTTATGGGTCTATAATTACCTTGTGTTGGGTGATGGTCCCTCTTTATTCAGACAGATGACTGTTATGGTCTACCATTCTGCTGGAAAATAGCTAGGAGGCTATGGCTAAGTAGGGATCCAGCTGTGTCTGCTAGGTCATGTTTTAATTTATTGATAAGGCAACCTGGCTTGTTGTCAGGACTCACTGATGCCATGTTTTTAGCCTTAGAGAGCACACAGATGAGCTGCTCTCTTGAGAAAATATTAGTAATATTTGTATGTATACATTTTTTTGATGAGAAGTGGGGTCAGGAGGGTGAAGTTTGATCCAAATCTGTCAGCTAACAGGTTGTTGATTGCCTCCAGTTGAGTATTGGTAGGGCCAGCCACAATCATCTATGTGCATTAAGACTTTGTACTTACTTAAAAACAGATTTATGACAACACCACCAAATACTACTTTGAGTATGCATCACGTGGCACACAGTGGAACTGTTACCACAGTCATACAACTCTACCTACTTCATGTCAACACATTAGTTGCACATCATATACCTATATGTTTATTACTGGAAAGGTGTGTGTGAAGGCTTGGATACCATATACTGTATGAGGTAGATGTGGTTCATGCAGAACAGTTAATGAAGTAAATGCTGACAGTCACACAATGCTGTTGGGCTACAGCTGTGTTATCCTTGTGAATAGCAAAATAATTGTGCATTTAATGAATTCCCCAAGATTGCAATTGAATCTGACATGTTTATGTGTTTGTGTATATAACAACATTACAATATGTGGATGAAACAAGGTGTATGAGCCCATGTAATCAGTATGATGTAACATTGATGTATGTCACATAGCATTTCATGATGGTAGGTATACAAATGCACACATGTGCCATACTGCAAGTGTCACTGTGATGGCTGAATGAGACATGTGTAGAATGTTAATATATTCCACTATAAGAACACATGCCTTAGTAAGGTAACAATATACATAGCATCATCCTATGTCAACAATCCTCCAGAGACATATTACTACAGCTGTTATGGAATGAACTTGTAATAAAATGATAGCAGTGTCCATCAATACATTACTTCAAATCACAGATTGGAATACACTGTTGTAGAGCTACCGCACTTCCACAGCTCATCACAGCACATATGGATAACACCAACATTAACATGTGCAATCTTATAGGGTCATAGGACATTACTAGGCTAACAGTCAACATAACATAAATTCCTAGCTATTATTATGGCATTTAAACCAAAAACCTCCATATCTATATTATGGTGGATAGTAGGGTTAATATGTGTGTATGTGTGGGATTGTATCACATACTGCTTCTGCCCATATATGACATGTACACCACCCCATGACAGGATTAGTTATTACACATTCAGTGGTCTGCAGATGACTTGCAGAGGGTCCTGAAAGGGCTGTGCTTCACAATGTATGCATGCATCAATGAGATTAAGATAGCATCCGTGGTTCTGCAGGAAGCATGTCATGTTGGCAGAGAGAATTAGGTGGATCTTAGATTCATTGGGCTATGTTAAAGGTTCTCCTGAGTGGGATTCAAATGAAAAGAGATTCAAAAGATCATATACTGACAACAATATACCAGCAACCACACACACACACACACACACACACACACACACACACACACACACACACACACACACACACACACACACACACACTTGAATGAGGTCAGATCTGAACATAAAGGCCTGTATAGGTATGCAAATTGTATTCCATATGACATAACACAACAGTAGCACCACCATGGATGTCTGACTTTACCTTCTCACATTGCAATTTATGGAGGATTACAGCATTAGTGTATACTGAGAAGATGATGTTGGGAGGAGTGTGTCACATAGATGTGGATTCTCATCTTGATGTAAAATTGTGTACTCATTCATATTTGAATGAACACACACACACACACACACACACACACACACACACACTCAGTCTGCTGTGAGATTAGAACCACAAACTCTCAACCTACACAGGGTGGAGAGCACAGTAGTTAAATTTCATGCCAGTACAGATATTTGAGTGTAATACTGTAAAAGTGAACATTAGAGGGGATCACATCATAAGTGTATGTTGATAATAAAAAGTGGAGAAGAGTGCATGACACAGCTGTAGTCTCACATGCAGCTTTAAAATTGTCTCCAGACTGATACTAGACTGAGCATACACACAAGTTGACCATAGTGAGATTAGAACCCCTACTTAGCTATCTACCCTAGCAATAAAACACAGTACTTAATGAAATGCCACAGCAAAAGTTTATTGCTCATACTGTCAAACAACACTTCATAGTAGATGACATCATCAGTGTCTGGTGTGAAGTAGATGTTAGAAGGAGTGTCTCACATGTTGTTCTAAAATGGTCTCCAGAATAAGAGCTAACTGAACACAAACACACACATAAGTTGACCACAGTGAGACTAGAACCCCTACCTAGCTATGTGCACAACACAGTACTAGTATTACTTTTATGCTGTTGCAGAACACTTTGTAGCAGATTACATCATCAATGTATGTTGGGAGGACTATATGAACTTGCTGTGTAGTCATGTATGTCTGTAAAACTTTGTTCTCCATGAGACTTGAGTGATGAGAGTAGTACACAGAGTCATGCTCTTCTGACTATGCACATCCACAGTAACACATACAGACATACAAACAATTTGTCTGTTGTGCAATTTGAAGCCCTACCTATTTATTCAAGCTGAAGAACATAGTAGCTCATAGGTTCATAGGTTCATAGTTGTGTAATAGGCTAATGGCCCTGGAGCCTTTACAAGTCTAGCCCATAGGATTATCCTGGCATTGTGCCACCTGACCTTAGTTCCCAGTGCCTTTGTTAAGCAGAGACACTGGAGTGATCTCCGGGGTGAATTTTTTATTTCCCATCCACTCAAGATTTCTCTTGAACAGGGTCAGTGAGGTGCTCTGCTTGACATGTATGGGAAGTCTATTCCATAGCATGGGCAGTCTCTGGGTTATGAACCTGTCCCTCCAGCATGTTCTTTTCATTGTGGTAATGAGGTTAAGGTCTCTGGAGTGAGTGGTGCAGAGGGATTGGAATTTCTTTAGATGTAGCATTTCTAACAGCGCGGGGTCAGACATGGCTTTGTAAGTCAAGCACAGATCATCCCTAAGTAGGTGATATGATACAGAGAATAGTTGGAGTATTTTGAGTCTGTCCATATAGGACAGGTGTTTAAGGCCAAGGATCCTCTTTGTGAGGTACTTTTGTGATCTTTCCAGTTGTTGCAGGTGTCTAGTGAGGTGCATGCCAAATGGGGCATTGTACTCAATGATTAGCCTAATGAGGGAAGAGTAGAGGGAGGCAATGACCTCTTTCTTTCTGGATGCAAAACCCTTAGTAATGAGATGTGCCACATAGAAGGACTTTCTGACCACAGTGGTAATGTGGTGGTCAAAAGAGAGGTTGCTGTCAACCTGTGTTCCTAGATCTCTTATAACATCTTCTGTGTTCAGTGGACTACCATCAATGCGGTAATTCATGGGAATGGGTTTTTCCCAAAGGGGATGATGACACATTTTTTTGGCATTGAGCTTAAGACCGTGGTTCTGACACCAGTTGTTGGTCTCAGTGAGGCCTTTCTGTAGGATGTCAACATCGCTTGGGGAGTCAATAATAGCTCCCAGCTTGCAATCATCTGTGTACTTTATCAACCAGAGACCCTTCATGTTGGCCTGGACTTCAGGGAAGTAGATACCAAACAGGAAAGAACCCAGGACCGAACCCTGTGAGACTCCACTCATGACTGGTTGGCAGTCTGACTTGGAGCCAGCTACTTTCACACTGTTGGTTCTGTCTGTGAGCCAGTTTGCAACCCACCTAGCGATATAGGGGTTGATGCCTAGCTTAGTGAGTTTTTCTATGATTCCTGAGTGGGAAATGTTATCAAAGGCCTTGGCCAGATCGAGGTAGGCTGTATGAACCACCTTGCCTTCATCCACAGCTCTGGTGATGGATTCAAAGAAGTCGACCAAGTTGAGCAGGCATGGTCTACCCTTCACAAAAGCAAACTATGTTGGATCCAGAGTTTGGAGATTCCCCATGTCCTTGTTTATTAGATCCATAATGATGCATTCCATAGCTTTGCATATCAGACTCATCAGGCTAATGGGGCAATAGTTCCCATGGTCTGTAGTCGCTCCTCTTTTGTGGAGAGGGATGACTGTAGCAGTGTGCCATTCAGTAGGAACAAAGCCTGAGGTGAGGCTGTGATTAAACAGGGCACACAGGTGAGGTGCCAGTTCACTTTGTAGTTCATGTATATTTTAGTCAGGGGATATTGTCAGGTCCCATAGAAGCTGTATTCTTGGCCTTGGACAGTACTGCAGTGCTGTTTTAACCTATGCAGCAGTAATACTGGGTGGCTGGCAATCTACTGGTATTGTGATTGTCCTGGGGGGAGAGAGGTAAAGTTGGCACTGAATCTGTCGGCCAGTATATTGGTAATATCTGTTGGCTCGGTATAGGAGGTACCATTGTGCAGTAGCTCAGAGTAAATCTGTGTATTGCTGTGTACATAACTATAGAAGGCCTTGTGGTTGTCTTTGCTATCTGCTGCAATTCTGTTTTCATAGCTAGCTTTGGAGGATTTCATGAGGAATCTCAGCTTTTTGTTGAGGCTGATAAGGGAGTTTTTTCCAGTCTTGGGACTTCACCTTATTCTGCATCAGTTTCCTCCTTCTGTTGTAGAGTTTGTTTATGACAGGGGACTACCAAATTGGGTTCCTTTTTTTGGAAGAGAGCATCTTGGTTCTATTGGGTATGGAGAGATCCATGCATTTGTGTACTTGTTCGTACAGTGCATTGGTGTATTATTCAGTGGTCATGCAACTATTCTCCATTTGCATGGGTGCCGTGAAGTTAGTCACCTCTGTTTTTAGGAGCCCAAAGTTAGCTTTGGAGAAGTTTTTCATGGTGGTTTCATTTGCAGGGGGGGTGGGATGGATGTGGATATCCAAGGTGATTAGTTTGTGGTCGGTTCTAACCAGGGAGGAGTTGACTATTGGTGTAGAGCAGTGGTCGCCTATGTTGGTAATGACCAGGCAAGGATATTGCTACCTTTAGTGGGGGTAAGAATGAGCTGGTCCAGGGCATTGGAATTAATGAATTCTAGGAAATGTTGGGCAAGTGTATTGGTACATGAGTAGCTTTCCTAGTGAATGGAGGGGTAGTTGAAGTCACCCAGTATAAGGGTGTTAGGTTGGACCCTAATATTCTCCAGGGTGCTTAGGAACATGCAGTGTGAGTCTTGGGACATGGTTTGGGACCTATAAAAGGCTGCAACCTGAATCTCTGTCTTACCCATTGTTAGCTGCACCTGAAGTATCTCAGATGCAATATGTTGGGCTACCAGTCTGGAGGTATGCACATCATTTATGAATATGGAAACACCACCACCTTTGGAGCTTTGGTCTAAGTTCTGGGGTCAAAAGATGTGGAATGAGTTGTAGCCTGGTAGTGCAGGGGTGCTTTCTGCTGCCTTGAACCAGGTCTCTGTTATGGCACAAATATCAGTGTTCTCTATTTTAAGGATGCTTCGAGCAAGTGCATTTTGAGATTTAGACTTTTAGCATTGAGCAGCATGACCCTCAGATTTTATTTGTTTGTAGCTGTTATGGTGGTAATTTGGTCTTTGGAACACTGCCTAAAAAAAGGCACTATTGGGGTGGCAAGATCCTTGGCCAGTATCCGGAAACCTAGGGGTGACAGATGCAGGCCATCTCTGGCAAAGCAACGAGGTCTGTCAATCATGTCATCCCAGGCAGACAGATACTGGATCCCCTTCGAATTACACCAGAAACTTAGCCAATTGTTGAAATCTGTCATTTTCTGCTTGTACTGTGGTATCATTCTGGGTGATGGTAGGATGCTGCTCAGGGCTAAGGTCATACCTGCCTGGGCTACATAATCTGAGAGCTCCTCCATGTCTCACTTCATGTAGTCCAGGGAGGTACATCTCAGGTCATTCACACCCACATGTACAATCACAGAGTCATATTTGTACCTGTAGTTGAGGGACCTGCGTGCATGCATTATGTGGGATCCTGGCACCTGACAGGCAGCTGACTGTTACTTTCTCCTTATTCAACCTAGTAAGTGGCACATCAGTGTGCCTCACTATTGAGTCATGCATGACTAGTGTGTTGGGCATGCTGTTTTGCCTTAGGGGCATTGGTTGTGTGGCACACTGTTTAGGAGAGTTATGTGTCCCTTGATTAGTGTTGTGTTGTGGTGGTCGAGTGCATTTCTGCCTTAGTTAAAATTCTGACCATCAATAAAGTATGATTTTTTTTCCTTGTCATAGTGATCTTTATAGAGGTTGACATAATCATTTTATGTTGCAGGTAACATATAGCTTTATGAGACTGGTGTACAAGGTGTGTACTTTGAATTTGCTTTAGTGCTTGTAATGTACACAAATACTTTAAAAGACAACTTCTTAATCTATATATAATATGCTGTCATGAATGCATATTGTAGAATTGAGGCATACATGTTCCTGTTGGTCAGTATGTGTACATAACACAGTCAGTTACACACACACACACACACACACACACACACACACACACACACACACACACACACACACACACACACACACACACACACACATATTTTCTAAGCAGCATGAATGCTTATATTGTGATGAATTGATGTCCACAGTAAGACATGTATTAGACAATCTCAGTGTCTAGTGTTAGTATAAAGATTTAACGAATGTTGCAATGGAGTTGTGCTGTTTATTTCAGTATTGCAGTTGACATTAGACCTGTTACTGACATATCCATTTTCAAGTGCACGGGTGTGGGGTGTACATAAGTATGAGTAAATATGTGTTCAATTCACTAATAAGTACCTTCCCTTTTGTTGTGTTCTAAATGCCTTTTGATGGGATAAAGAATAACTTGGCAATAAACACAGTAATACATGCCAAACAGCTCTTTATATAATGCATCTCTGAAAACTGATTTGCACAAATGATAAAGTGTTTGTGCATGTGGGATTCACACTTAATGAACACAACTTGAACTTGAGAAATAGTTATGCATATATACAATGGGATAAATAGCGGACAGATACTATGGTATTCATACTGTAGTTTATATTGTAAATTTGTCATAACTTTTATGACATTAACAGCTGTTGCTATTGCCTTTCCTGTTTGTGTGGAGTTAAGCAAGGAGCAAGTGCAGTTCTGTGCTTAAATGGGAAAATAGTAATATTTCTATTGGTTCACAAGTCCTTTTCCCAAACAGGGTAAGTGTGGAGGCACGGCCATCAGCACTTTGGACAGTACTGAATCTAAAAAAAACTACAGCTACTGCTGAGCTTTCACTGAAGCAGCAGGTGTAACAGAAGTGAGCTCATGTTCAGAGCTCAAATAACGCAGGGTTTGAATCCAGCTCATTTAATTTTTTTACACATGGTGTAGAATGGCATTAAATAAGTAAATGTGATGATTCCTGCAAATGTGAGAAGCAATAACTACAGTGAAATGCTGTATAAAAAATCATCAGTCAAGTGATTTATGTCAACACTCCATATAGGAATTTGCATTTTTCTACATTTAGCAGTCAAATAATTGTCAGAGTACATGTTTCAAAGCACTGCATTTACTATGGTTTAACTTTGTGTTCCTTTAGCGCAGCATGTTTAAGCAACATTACCTGGAGATACCTGGCCTAGTGTGGCCAATGGAAAAACCTCACCAGTTTTTGCCATAAGACATGAAGTGCCTTTCATGGTCGCTTGACATTGGTACTCATTGCCAAACTCCACACAAATGGAGAGGACAAAAAGTGAAGGCTTTATTAGGGAGCATTTCTGCCATGTGTGTGGTGTGTGATTCTATATTTTGACCGGATTAAAGGTGTGAAAATGGGGTAGATAAGAAAGTAGTGAAATGGGGGCAAGCAGGTGGAAGAACAAAAAGGAAGCAAAATAGGAATTCATTTATTTATTTTATTTAACAATTGTTTACCAGGAAAGTCCAACTGGGGCAGAGCCCATTTTCAGCAGAGGCCCAGGGAGAAATGCTTGCAGGAGAAAATTAGGAGAGAACCATACCTGCCTACTTCTTTAACAGTGTAATGTGAACATGGATAGAAAATTGGATGCATTTTGACTGTCACCACAACACAGATGGCTGAAAACAATGCAATCACGTACACTCAATTGGACTGAATCGAGTGTTGAGAAGACACATTGAAAGTGGAAAGCTATGTATGGGAAAACAAATTCTGGGACAGATACCCATTTTTTTTTATTTCAAAAAGCGAGGAATGTTGGGGAAGGGACATAGGAATGTCATGGTCAGGTAGTTGGGGTAGGTGTAGAAGTGGGTGCAGACAAACAGGACAGACAAGACAGACACAGGGATGGTGATGGACACAAAAGATTGAGGGACACCATGATTGTGGATGGGTAGGGGACATCAAAGGCACATGCCCGTCAAGCAAGGGAACAGTGAACATTTAGTCCTCACTTTCAGAACTGTCATCACTGCTACTTCCTCAGCTTCTTGTTGGATTGCTTGATGTTCAGGCCTTTTCTGCATTCCCACAAGCAACTTTTCCAGATGGCTGAGACATGCACCAATGTTACATTCTAAGACCTCATGCACCACCTGTGGCGACTACTGACAGATGACATAATCCCCACCTCCATCAATACTCCTGGAGGGTATCAATGCACCAGCTGCCAGAGGATTGCTACCTGATGTTGATGGCATAGGTAGTGCAGGGGTTCCAGAAGCAGTACTGCCAGGCTGCTTCCCAGATGTGCTGGGTGTTGGTGCGGCAGCCAGTGGAGGGTTAGCAGGCTGAGACACAGCAGTTGGCCTAACTTCCTGTGCTGAAAATCATTTTGTTTGTTAGTAGAAAAGTATGACATCAGAATGATGTGATCACACACACACACACACACACACACACACACACACATATATATATATATATACATATATTTATATATATATATATATATATATATATATATATATATATATATATATATAAGATAAAGGGTGGGGTGAGAAAAAAACAAATGATTAGAACTATTGTATGTGACATACAGTCTTTAGTACAATTAAATGTACTTTTACTATTATATTAGCTATAGATATTTCAAAATCAAAAATAAGATTGTGAATTTTAACAAAAAGTCCTTGCAATATGCGTATATTGCATATATGCTTTTAAAGATAATACAGATTAAGGTAACAACAAAGCATTCATGACAATTTTGATGAAATTAATATTAAACAATGATATTTTTGTAATTAGAATGTATTTGTTGCTAATGGGAATTGAACCCACCAAATCAGAATACATTATTGCACTTGCCTCCTAGAATTACCTTGAGCTACAGAATAAAGCATGGATTATTGCTTTTCTGTTTAGATTGGCATGCTTAAGTTGCTATTAATGTATGGAAAAGCAATAGTTTTAAAAAAATCATAATCAATAATGAGCATTATTTTACTTTTTCAGTTATTCAAATTATAAGTACTGATGGTAGATTAGGCAATATTAAAAATCAAGTTGAAAAGGCAGAACCAAGATGGATCATTCAGTTGCAAGCTGATAAAGGCTTTGGATTGAATGATGCTGTCTCTCTAAAGCCATTTTAAAAATTAGGAAATTATTGCATTAGCTCATAGTGATTTTCTATATATGGTGTGAGTTGGTTGAGGGTCAGGGCCCTCTTAGAAAAAATTTCTATGGGATAAGTGGTTTACTTGTAGGAGAGTCCCATTGTGAGCCTTTTTGTATGGGCTCACTTTTTGGTTGATGGTTGTTATGCCAACAGTGAGAGTTGTTCTCTCAAGATTTGTCTCTTATGTCTGTACTAGTTTTTTGCTTTTGACAATAGGATAATTTGATTACAGATTTATAAGATAAATACTCCTGTTATAAGACTGGGATGAGAAGTGTCCGTTGTGTGTTATATAAGATACACTAAGTGAGTGTGTTTATATTAACTTGAGAGAATGATCTCAGATTTCTCTACTCTCATTAACTTTCATGGTCGAGGTATTTTGAGAGCGAACTGTGTTCTTACGATGTTTTCCACCACGCTGGTAATAAAGAATCTTGACTCGCTTGAATGTATTGATGGGTGAGTCAGAAATAAGGATATTGAAATATATTTTTATTGATTTTTGTTGCGTGAGAAAAGGTTTTAAGTAGTTTTGACTTAACGCTTCATACTTTATGTTGTTTTAAATGAACCAGGAACTATAATGTCTCGAGAGGCCATTAATATGTTTTTGAACTTTATCCTAGAGCTTTAAAGTTAGGCAATTGAGTTTATGTGGAGCAGGTAGTTTATTGACTTAGTACTTTGTTATAATGCTGTGTGTTTTATGTTATTTTGCTTTTTAGAGCAACTGGATAATGCTCTATATTCATGTACTATTTGGTATTTAAGCTTGAGCCACATATTTGGGTGATAGAGTTGATACGAGTAGCGAGCAGGGCTTTAGCTTTCAGACATATGCAGTCAATAAGCTGAAAACAAGATGCTATTCATTTTTAAGTAAGTTATGTTTGCGAATGTTTTAATGTTTTCTTATGAATAATGTCTATTATAATGTTTGTTTTTTGAATAATGCTTTTTATAGGTTTTTTACCATGTAATATAAAATGTATTCATTGTGTATGTAAATTTCAATGAGTATATGTATATTGCTTGATGTTAGCAATTATTTACCATGACAACAGTTGTCTTAATTGGATGATTGACTCTATATAAAGATTATATATATATATATATATATATATATATATATATATATATATATATATATATATATGTATATCTTAGGAGTGAATTTGAAGCCTTTTAAGAGTCTGATGAAGCATGGTTGTTCCATGCAAAAGTGCTTACTACTTTGTATCTGAATAAAGACATATTTTTTATTTTAACTGGCTGCTGTATTTTGTGGTCACCACATTTTACTTTTCTTCTTTGGGACTTCTACAGAGTGTGGTGACATTATTCTCAGCAGTGAAGGTTTTATTGCTGTGTATATTTAAGAAAATCGGGTCTATATCACCACATTGAATGGTGATAAGTTCGAATGCCCTTTGTTTGAGCCGAAAAGACTGAAAGCCCTAAACTGCGAAGTTACAGAACATCAATTTTTTTCCCCAAGGAAAAAAATCGGTGGGCCGTCTTCAGGGCTTTGCTATTTCCTCCACTGTAGTGTGATCTCGGAGTTGGTATATTTAAGTAGGGGGTGTGGAAAGCGAAGCCCCCCACTTCAGTTTGTTTTAAAGTTGTGATTTTTTTTTTCACAGAGCAGCAATTTTTTTCCCTAGGAAAAAAAAATCGCTGTTCACTGAGTTCACTATTTATGGTTTTCTGACTTTTAGGTTCAAACAATGGGCATTCGAACTTATCACCATTCGATGTGGTGATATAGACCCAAGAAAATCATGTTCATTTGTGCTCATACATACCCCTTGCTTCTCTGAGTCTTTCTTATTGTTCACCATGTGCCTCACTGTTCACTGAAATCTCGTGAGCAGCTGAAAAGTAAAGAAGGAGAGAAAAAGAGACACAAAAGCATTATGCATACCAGTCTTGGCTATCTACAGCTTTCTATACCAGTTAATGCTGCTTTATCTGTATACTTACACAACTGTGGAATGTCAGCAGTTCTAATCTCATCCAGCCACTGGTTGAGCTGTGCCTGTTTGCCTAGTTTCAGGTCATTATAATGATGCCTGCATTGATCCCCCGTGTGGAATGTCAGTCACAATGGAGACAGCCTTGGCTAGACTCTTCCAAGCCTCAGACTTAAATTAAGACCTGGTATAGTCGCCCTGAAGCAGTCTATAGCTGTAGTGCTTTATGAGGAGTGAAATGAATATTCTTGAGTCCTCCACACCCCAGCATTGAGCCCTGAATTGGGCACCATCCTTCCCAGCTTCTGCCATGTCTGCACAGGTCATCCAACAACAGTTAGTGTTTTCCCACCAAATCATGATATCTCATTTTATAGCCATTGTGCAAATCCACACAACCATGGCAACCACGTTTGCAGTTTATGTAATAGGAAGTATAATGTGAAAGTTGGTATTATCTTTTGGCTTGTCTACTGCTATAAATGACAAACATTTTTCCAGTGGTCAACAATGATAGGTTAAATGACTTGGCTTTTAAGATCTGAATTGAGTGGGACGAATATTTTGTGGGGCCTTACACACTGATAAAAACAATTTATTTAATGTGGGATTCAAGCTTATATAAAATAGAGAATACATATACTTACATAGAGATGTCTTTTTCCTCATTGCCACAGAAGAAGTGTTTGTCAAACATGGTCATTAATAATATATACACATTAAAGAGTGACTGGTGCTATACTTCAGTTAACCATGCATATGTGCGGTCTGACAAGGTGCTGATTTATACATACTCAAATGTAATTCAGGAGTAATGTGTGACAATATACTGGAAATGCATATGCTTGTGTTACTCTCAGAGTAGATTTCTGAGTTCATTACTATTACACTTGGCTGTAATATCAGACCATACAATACATTCTGTTTTACAGCTATACTTCTGTTATTTGAGTGGTGTAGATGACTGCCAGCAAAGTATGAAGTCCATCCCAGAGCAGAAAAAAATATTTAATTACAGAACCATAATTGTCATGATACCCCCAGTTACACACATAATTCATATGCTATCATGTGTATGCTCAACCTGCTATTCATAGTTATTGTTATGTATAACTATCTTTATATTTTTATTTTTGATATAATTTATAGTGGAATACCATTTATAAAAATTGGAATGTGCTGAATTAGAACCCTGGCTCATCTGTGTTGTGGCCATGAACTTACACCTGGTACCACAGGGAAAGCTAGGCAGCAGGTGTATTTTTTACACTCAGTACTGTCCAGAGTCTTGACCTCCACGCAATGCTGCTTAGCATGTTTATGTGAAGGAAAGATGATGTATTTTGACTTTTACTTCTAACATTTCTGATAGGTATTTAGATGTTACACTGAAATCTGATAGTACTAGCAGAGGAGGGTCTATATCATATGTTTGAAGACTGAAACTGTCGACTCACCTTTGGTCGACATGGAAATGTCGAAGCTGCAGTTCATCAAATGGCCAAATCATTGATTTCTTTCCAAGGAACAGAAATCGGTTGGCTGTTCCGTTACATCTGCCCTTTCCCTGACTGTAGTGTGATCTTGGAGTTAGAATATTTAGTTAGGGGGGTATGGGGGGCACAGCCACCCATGTTGAGGGGTGTGTGGGGCAAACCCCCCACACTTAAAAGTGTTTTTTGTTTGTGGTGTTTGTTGTTGGCCATTTTTTTGATGATTTGGCCATTCGATGAACTGCAGGTTCAAGATTTCCATGTCGGCTAAAGGTGAGTCAATGGTTTTATTCTTCAGTTTTATAATACAGACCCGAGAGGATCTGTTTCTGAGATTTGGAGGAAACAGATATTTATTCATTTCAAATTATACAAGTAGTCTCCCACTTTGTGTCAAAACAATGATCTATAAAGTTGGTTTGTTTGATTATCTGGGTTAACCTCAGGTGATGTTTTTTCCAGTGAAATTTATGGATTTTAAGCAATTGTTCCATAAAGAATGTAAAAGGAAGAAATCATTAATAAAGTTGCTCACTAATACTAATTACTAATTACTGATGCATCAAATCTCTAGGACTTTTTCATGCAGGTCTGATATATATATTGGTGTAATGTCTGAAGCTAATGAGACAGAATCCAGTCACACATCTGCCTTATCTCCACAGTTGATTCTATGTCCATTAAAATATTATTCAGGAAACTAAGAAGATTATTATAGACAATGATAGACTCATTAAGGTGTTGGACACTAATCCCATATTTGTTAATAAAAGAGATTATAAAATTTAAATAGTGGCTAGAGACCCCATAGAGCTATGGAATTCCAAAAAGTATAAGGTAACTTATCCATGTGGTTTTTGCAAAATACCGCACAGTTACTTCCCTACATTTGAGTTTAGGACATAAATACAATGTGTTTGGAGTGACTGCATGCATTCATTGTGACAACACAGGGGTAGTGTACTTTTTGAGATGTTCCAGATGTGACAGTTTTCATACTGGTAGAACTTTGAGGAAATGGCTGCAGCATATATGCAAATATTTGTATACTAGTCATACAAAAATAAGGCTGACAAAATCAGAACCGCTCACATTTTAAGAAGTCTTTGTTTTAAGTTGTTAAAAACGTAGTTCAGGATTTCAGGAGAAATATTCTGAAGGAGTCTAAAGGCATGCAAACTTTATTGGCAGGTCATGCTACATGAAAATCAATCCCTGGGTTTGAAAGATTTAGTTGGAATAAAAAGTATGGTTAAAGCTTAGACCACTAAAATATGTGCAGTTCATTGCCAAGCTATTTTTTCCCCATTTAGTTGCTATTAAACATGATATAAACCTATTTATGAATCTATTTTAATATCATGTTTAGTCTCAGTTTTTTTATCTTTATTGCTTACTACTTGTTATTTTTCATTGCAGTTTTTACATTTTGTTTTAGACTTTCTACATTTTTTTCATGCTATTTCTTTAAATAGCATTTTAAGCTATACACTATGCTAGCTATTTAAGCACTGATTGCAGGACCAAGTACTTTTTAATTCTGATGAAGTCTCATATTGTTGTGACAAAATCACTAAGAATATTATTAAGACATAGATTTTTCATGAAGTGTGTCTGATTTTACATTTACTAAAAAAATCTTTGTATTTCATTTTCCTTTCCATTTCATCCACCCTTAGGGGTGCCTCATTACTATCTGGCATTTTTCTTCCAGTCTCAGAGACACACAGTGACATCCCCATGATCATGTGTAAATGTGTCTGTACTGTGCAATATAGCCACTGCCTCACCCTTGGTTTGATTGTGAAAATGGAGATGGACATTTTTCTTTTCTACATCTGGAGGCAGCCATATAGTGGCACAACCCTATCCTTGCAAGACAACATCTCACATTTTGTTCAGTTATCCTCCACCTGGCATGCTTACCTAGCTATAACAAATCCAAGACAAATGTAGGTTTAGTTGTCAAAATGACCAATAATAATCCAAAAAACAGCAGCCAATGCTGCTGAAGAAATGTTTACTCCAAAATATTAAGCTGTTTTGTCCCATAACTGTAAGAGACTTTATCAGAATGCAATTAAAAAAATAAATGTTCACATTTAATAGTTACTACAACAATGATGTCACAAATTCCTATTGTGGGGAATGATGTCACCTATTCCTACTACAGGAAATTATATCACAAAATCATTTATCTAATTTTGGTGTTATACATTTTTAAAACAGACTTGATAGACAAATGCTTATTCAAGCTGAGTAAAACTGAGGCATTTAACCTCATCTGTCATACCATTTCCTTATACACCTACCTTTTCATGTGCTCTCTCTCCTGTTCTATGAAACACGTTTCAACACAAAAAAATAAAATAAAAACTGGCTGAAAGCAGTAACTGTGCTTCATTAAACCATTGTATACATCCTTATTATGGATGGTAAAGGTGTGCTCAGAAAATTTTTTTTTAATTTTCTTTCTGTATTTCTAATAAAAAAACTGGTACAGGATGCACAATTGGCTGCCTAAACCACCCCAGATGAATCACAATTAAATCTACCTGATATCATAATTAAGTTTTCAAAATCTCCCAAAAAAATCAACGAACCCTCATATATAAAGGGACATTAATCACAGTTCCCATTTTCATACATTTCACATCTTATTCCACTGGGTTCAGTCGCTGGGAATTCCAAAAGTTTCTATAAAGAATAGCTCTTTTCTAAAAATAAAATAGGGAGCAATGCTCTACTTTGTTTTCAAGACATCAGAAATGAAAAAAACATTTTTTTCTAATAATGGACATTATTACTCTTTTGTCAATGAAAACAATTTATCAAATTCAACAAAAAATCCATCCTCAGATGTTAATCTAGACAAATGAACTGTTTGTCCCTTAACAATGTTGTGTTTCTGTTTAAGGGGGTGATTGCTACTGTAATGTAGATACCCATTATAAAACATGCTTTTTCTAAAAATTCTAGACTGGAATATCCTTGATAACCTATCTGTGTAATAAATATTAATATACAGGTAGTCAATAGATTCCAAAGATTTGTTATAGGAAAAACTTTAAAAATGTTGCTGTGTGTAAATTTGCAAACAACTGATGTATTATGTCACTTTCTCCTTGACAAACAATAAAAATGTCATTCAATAACTAGACAAAAGCTGATGTCATAACAAATTTGTATTCCCATGCTACCAAGACTGTGTTCACAAAAATGGGGGCTGAGACCACCCCCACTGTCACACCAAGAATTTGTCTAAAAATTCACCCTTAAATTGAAAGTAATTTCCACTTAAAGCCATACACAAATCAATTTGTTACTGATATTCTCTTGTGTATAATGAATTTTGGCAAGCCACTCCATGCCTACCTTGTAGGGGATAACTGAAAAAAATCATGAATACCAGCTGTTACAAATAAAACATTGTCATCAAAATCTAAAAATCTCATCTGATCAAGAAAATGTCATGATTCCCTCAAGACCAATGAGTACCCCTTTTCAAGTCTGGTTTACAAAGACTGATGTGGGTTCTATTTTTGACTCCTGCTATGTTAGGAAGTAAAGGAGAATCTGAAATACCCTTGTGGACCTTGAGTATCCCAAATATATGGGCAACCAGGGGATGATTTGTGGATGAAAATCCATTGTTTTTTTTTTGGGAAATACATCCCTTTATCAAATTATATAACAGCAAATTAATGTGGTGATATGCAGTAACAATGTCATTAAATGAAACAGATGTGTAAAAATTATTACTCAAAATGGAGGTGAATATTTTCCTTTATAATCCAGATAGTACATAAAAACTGCCCCGCCACATTATTAGGTTTTATTACTTATAAAGTTTTATCTGTTGAAATGTATCTTAGAGAAGAAGACTCTTCTGTACTGAAGTTATAAGATTTACTAGACTCACCCTTCACCAAATCTCTAATGTCATTTACACATTGAAAATCCCAACAGGCCAAGATGGGCATTAGGGTTAAAAACAGATTTCCTAATAAACCTCTTCTTGATGAAATTATTCTCATTGCCTGAAAACATACTCTACAGAGTCAACTTTCTAATAAATAACTTAAAATCAATAAGCATGTTCACTAAATCATATCATCTGGTAGGAACAAAAGAAACCCCCTTCCTCAAAAGGGCAAAGTGTACATCTGTAATACAATGTTTAGTACAGATGAAAAAATAAAAATTGTTCTTTTCCACTACTATTGCACTTTCTTTTTAAAATATCTCGGATCATTCAATTTTTCCTGTAATTCCCTCCACATTGCTGGCAAGTTGTTGGTCTCAAGTAAGAATTCCTGTTGTTGGTCTAGAAATTGTTCCACTGGTTAGCAATCCATTCTAAATGGTACAGAGGCAGGAGACCTAAAAGTCTTCCTAGACTTCCTTACTGTTAACTGAATGCTCGTGTTGTTTTTTTTTAGTATTTGTGTCACTATGCTCTTCATTGTTCATATACGTCCAAGTCTCTCTGCAAATGTTCACTTTGCATTCTTTATAAAATTCACATTATCTATCCAGCTTATCAAAAACAGAATAAAATTCAGCTTTGTAATTGTCATCATGTCAGTAGTAATGGATTTATAATATTAATCTGTTTAAGCTTGTCATTTTGATCTTTGTTGTCTGTTATTAAAAATTTGAAAAATTCCCAGCTCACTTAATTGAAAAAACACACCAGGTCTTTGTAGAATTGAGAATCACAACACAATCCATTGTTCCAGAATCACAAACCTTTAAGAATGCTTTTGTTCGTAGTACATTCTAAAAATATTTATTGTCCAACTCCAAACATTTCCATTGTACAAGCTTCTTCTAAAACCTATGTATATGTTGCTGCACAGAGCCAATCACATCCTCTGGGTTCACAGTCCAAGGTGTAAAAGAAAGCATGTTTTCAAGATGTAAATCAAACTCACTAACCTAATAGCTACTCCTCTGACTGTTATCTGGTTGGCATTCTCCATTGTTGAAGCTCCCTGCCCCATTATCAGACGTGTGGCCTTCTGCTACTACAGACTCTGGTAAAGTGCCTGCTCTCTGTTGCATGGTTAATATCCTTCTGCACAGGAAGTTCACCTCTAGGTAAATTACTTTCCATAAGTTTTGACATCTGTTTTAACACAACAGTCAAACCGCTAGCTAAAGTGGAAAATTAATTGATATTAATTGAAGCGTCATTGCTTGTGCTTGAAAACAACTCCAGCAATGAAGAAACC
Source organism: Protopterus annectens (assembly GCF_019279795.1). Taxonomy (NCBI): domain Eukaryota; kingdom Metazoa; phylum Chordata; order Ceratodontiformes; family Protopteridae; genus Protopterus; species Protopterus annectens. Next base: position 102,751,342 of record NC_056733.1, on the reverse strand, counting down.
TTCATATGGCATAAAACAGCAATATATCCAAGTCAAATTTAGGTTCACTTTCCAAAATGATCAATAATAAACCAATAAGCAACTGCTAACATCACTAAAGAAATGTTTAATACCAAATATTAATTGGTTTTGTCCTACAATTGTAAGGGACTTCATCATGATACAAGTAAAATCACAACTTCCCATTTAAAAGCTACTACAAGAAATGATGTCACAAATTCCTACTACAGGAAATGCTATCATAAACTTAGATGTAAATTAATAAAAAACAATTGTTTTAAAAGCCTTGTTTTAAAACCCTTAACTTAATGTAAACAAAGGGCTAACTCTTTTAAATTATTTATCTAATTTTGGTGGCATGCATTTTTAAAACAGAATTAATGGACTAGTTCATTCAAGCTGGGTAGAACTGAGGCATTTAACCTTATCTGCCATATCAGCTCCTTAAATCTAACCTATCTTTTCAGCTGCTATCCAACACAAAAAAATTATTGAAAGAGGCAAAGCTGAAAGTGTACTTTGTTAAAGCATTGGTTTATATAGTAATTACAGATTTCTGTGGTGTGTTCATAAATATATTTCTTTAATTTTCTTTCTGTTTTGCAGATATGAAAACTGGTGCAGGATGCCCACTTGGCCACATAAACCAACCCAAATGTATCATAATTTTATGTAACAATAGACTTATACATCTCAAGTACTATTTTGTAAGATAAAAAAATATAAACAAAAAACGTATCCTTACTTTTAAATCCTTTAAAGATAAGAAGCTTTTTTGACATCATAACATTCTGAAGAAAAAAAGAAAAAAAAAAAAAAACAGGTACAGAGTATTTTAGGGAGTTTTCAGTGGGGCTTCAAAAGCCACATGCAAGACAGCTGAAGATCCAGATATGATTTAACACTACGGCAGTTAGGTCATGGAAAAAGTTATCAGCACTTTCAGTAAAAAAAATCTGCAGATGTTATCAGTTTTAAATATGGTCTACACTGGAGTAAAGCCATATTTTAAGAGATGATTTGGACAGGACATATAGATTTTTTGTCTGCCTCCTGAACACAAGTGGCAATAAAAATTAGAATATAATATTAATGACTATGTATTATTTGTGCCTAATACTGTACATGTCTCAGGTACTGCGTGAATCAAGATGTACTTGTTAAGATAGAATAATCATTGATTTTACTTGTGGTAGACTTTAGTTACATATATTTAGCTATCTGATGGTTACAAACATGAATAATGAAGCACATTTTACCCAAGTGTGACTTCTGGGGTTGGCTTTGTCTTTATTCTGTTATGCTGCTAATTCTGGTATAAGTATATTACATCTTGGGGTACAAGTTCAAACCTCACAGCACTGTTGTCCTGGGGGATTCCCTCCATTGAAAAGCACACAAGTTCCTAAAGCCATGCCCATTATGTTACTTACAGTCAACACTGTTCATGTGCTATGACTGAAAAGGATCAACCGGACTTGTACTAAGAAATAAAAATAAATACAAAATAATAACCTGATTGACTGACTATTATTCTTTCTGTCGAAAGGAGAATACAATTAAATGCCTTAGGAACCTGCAACATTGTATGAAATAAATGAACATGCCTTTCCTATGTTTTTGCCTTACTGCAGCTCTGTGAACAGGTGAGACAAGTACATTGCAAAGGGTTATCAGGAGCATGGTTCACAGTATGAAAGCCATGAGAAGAGATCCCCATGCATATCTTAAAACCATCAGTATATACATCATCTCAAAGCCATGAGAAGAGATCCCCATGCATATCTTAAAACCATCAGTATATACATCATCTGGGGAGTCTGGAATCTCAGACCTACATGCAGGTGCTTTGTGTTCCACTCCTGCCTTTTGCTATAAGTAATAGCAGGACAGAAAACAGAAAGTCCCAGAACATAATCATTTTAGCAGTGTTGTTTACTGCCCTTATTGATAGTATACAGATCAGTGGTAGATCGGATTTCTTGGTATTCAGTTAACTTCTAGCAGTCTTGCAAGAAATGTATATGTCTGTTTAATAAGCCTGACGTATAGTCAGTATTGTTTGTTTTATTTTTCTGAGAGTTACCTGCCAACAGGTATGTCTGTTGTTTCATGTTCCCCAGCCAAAACTCTCAGTTGTACCTATTTTAAATGTATATCCCTATTTTCAGGGTTAATTTTCTCCTACACAAGATTTTCTGAAAAACTGAACCTATTTCAGAAGTACATGTCAATATCCAGGCTTGATTTGCCCACCACATGATTTTCTGAATCCTTACATCACATATATTTTTGAAGCTGGTTCATACCTAGGATACAAAAGTACACAATCAACATAATAGTTGCAGTGGAAATTTAAAGAAAGAAGATGGAGATATTATGTACTGTTTTTTCAGAAGCAAAAATGTTATGACTTTGTGAGACAGATGTTTGCAAAATCATTAATTAAAGTCTAGATTTCAAATTGTTTTGATAATATGCCTAGGTTTTACATTGTTTTTGTCACTCTCTTTTTAAATGTGTGTTTCTAAGTATCAGCCCACATACTTGAAGTAGGAGGAGTTATGTGTTATATGTTATGCAGATTTTATGGTAATTGCATGTCCAGATTTTAGCTGGATGTGGTTACTTTTCCAAAGCCTTTCTACCTATTTTCTACGTCTGCAGGTTGAGAGGTATGCCCCACTTTTTCAAAAAGGCATGTCTATGTAGGTATATAACGCAAATGAGAGGCTAAAAGAAATGCCTTAATGACACTGGCTGAGTATGACTGCTATAGCCTGCAAAATGCTACAAACCAATTTATTTTTATATTTTCATGTATTTTTGGAAGTGAATAATACCATATCACCTCCAAACTGTATCTGATCTGAATAAATATCTGCTTTTTATAGTTATGCCCCAAAAATATTGTAGACTCTGAAGCAGTTTTACAATAAACCAAGCAGGTATGATAAGGATTGAAAAAGGGCTAGCTAGATAAAATACCAGCTAGGTAGTTTGATTGATTCTAGAGCAACCATGCTTTCCAAACTGAGGAATACTTGAGCAGAACACAATGCTTTATTTCCTGTCAGAAGGTAGGATAATGAGTAATAAGGTCACACAGAAAACCCCACCCAAGTTAGGTTTTCCACTGTGTGATTCCATAAAACCTCTTGCATGCAAACAACCCCTTAAGGACATCATGTGTTTCAGCCATATGGCAGTTCTGAATGGCCATGACTTTTTTCCTTGTTAAGTCTGTTATGAACAAATTCAGGCCAATAAAGCCAAACTCCACTAGCTCTGGACACACATGCTTCATCCTTCTTATAGCCTCATCAGCACAGCATAAGTGGATTGTTTGACTAACATTTGGAAACATAGGGTAGTCATACCCAGCTGATGTCCATAACCATTTGGGTGTCTGCAAAATATCCCAATTAACAAACTAAAACAATGAGTAACAAGATCACACAGAAAAAATAATCAGTATAAACTAAAATAAAAACCTAGCCAAGCTAGATATTCCACTGTGTGAGTCCTTAAAACCTCTTGCATTAGAGGTAACATGGGATATATGCAAATGACCCCTTAAGGACATCAGGTGTTTCAGGTATATGGCAGTTCTGAATGCCCATGACTTTTTTTCCTTTTTAATTCTATTATGGACAAATTCAGGCCAATAAAGCCAAACCCTACTAGCTGTGGACATGTATGTTTTAGCCTTCTTATGACCTCATCAGCACAGCATAAGTGGACTGTTGGCTAACATTTGGAAATACAGGGTAGTTGTACCCAGCTGATGTCCATAACCATTAGAATGTCTGCAAAATATCTCAACTAACAAACTAAAACAATAAGTAACAAGGTCACATAGAAAAAAAAACAGTCAGTAATCACCTCTAATGCAAAGGTTTAAAGGAATCACACAGTGGAAAATCTAGCTTGTCTGGGTTTTTCTTTTAGTTTTTACTGCTGGAAGGTAGGATGGAAATGCCAAACTCAATTTACTAACTTAAGAAAAAAGTACTTACCCAAAAGAAATACACTGTTTCCAAATAAAAAAATGGTGTGCAAAATGTGACTGCCAATAGGATGGACTAAAATTAATGACGTATAAAAGAGAAAATAATTCCTTTCTACATGAAAGCATATCAGATCAATTTCTTTCTAACGAGTTTGCTTCAGCAGAGCATGTCTAAAATGTGTGATGAATTCATGTAATGCTTTTGAAGGCTGGATTCTCCATTATGTGATGCTAAGATAGTAACAACCTAAAGTTATATTTTTAAGTTAAGTTTTTTATTTACAAAAATAGCATGAATGTTTCATGTAGAGTCAAGAATACCAGTTTTGTGCGTGTTTCTAATCTGTATGGCACATTCATAAAATAAGAAAGAGAAAAGCTTTACCATTAAATAGTTGGACACTGCTTGGGTCTGTCTGGGTTCAATATGAATTATTTTTCTTTTTCCTGCATGGCAAATTGCAGATTGGCAAAGAACATGCTAAGAAAGAGACAGCAAGAGAGAGAGAGACTCTGAAATCTTTAACTCAACTAGTACTTGTGGTAAGAAAAAAAAATATTTGTAAGAAGTCATAAAGTTGAAGGCATAGCTCAGATGTGGTCATCATTAACACTGGATTTCTGAGTAAATGGATTTGCTGTTATTACTACAAATCACGGACTATAATGCAATGGGCCTCAATGCAAGGAAATATGTTTCTCATAAGATTTGCAGTAGTGCCTTGAGATAAATTTTGTTTGGCATCTAGACAAAATATTGCAGAATTGCTTATTTAGTTTAAAGCAATTTCCTTGCATAAGACAGCAAGTCCCTAGATAGTTTTTGAGATGTAATTCTGATTGCTTCTTTATAATCAGCTATTTTTATATTAGAACTGTTCAGGAGATATTTCTAAACAAATTTTAATAAACACATTTCGTTCAAGACACATTTCTAGTATAGCATTTTCT